>NW_026136892.1:30000-63294 GCF_905237075.1 Dicentrarchus labrax | reverse complement strand
AGTCAATATTACAATTTACAAAGAAGACCTCCGTGCAGTTCCATAAAGTCACCAGCAGGTGTCAGCCTATGAGCAGTGTATGGAGGAGGGTGCTGTTATAGTCTGAACATTGACAGCATGCTGTACATTAGAGTCTGCAGATTAATACAACTCATCAAAACACAAGTTTTTCTGTTAAATCTGGGGTTTAGAGACGGGAAGATGAATTCGGCGTCCAACTGAAACACCTCTGAGCTCTAATTAATCTGTTTATCTTGTCATCCTGTATGTCTTTCTGTATTAAACCCTTCTTCAGTATCAGATATGTTATTATTGATTATTTGAGTGTATTAGTTAAAGTTTGAACACAGTTTGGAGGTTCTGGGACATCTGGTTTTGGATGGTGTTTGGTTCATGGAGGTCCTGTTTGTCCAGAAAGTGGCAGGAACTATTGACTGTATAATTTCTGCTAGTGGTGGACTGTGTTGGTGATCTCCGTTCATTGTTATGTTGTAGAAAAAATAAAATAAATCCAACTCAGCTCTGACTCTGTGTCCAGTATGAGATGCAGACAGAGAACGTAATGTGAGCTAACGTCGGTTGTTGGACTGAAATTCTGAAAATGCTCATACTCATATGTAGATAGACAAAGCCCTTTATCCCCAGATAAAATCATTAAGAACAGTTTCTGTATGATGTTTATTAGACCTATGTAATCTGAATTGGAAGGGCACGTTGTAATAAGCTGTATCTTGTATATTTATTATTAGCTATGTGGTATGTGTATGCACCTTTATGTAATCTGCTGGAAAAACATTAACATTTAAAACCGGATCATACCAAACAAATATCTGCTTGCGTGTCCCCGTGTATGCAAAGTGTCCTCCTTTTTGATGTGAAGGAAGTTGCCACCCTACTTCCATCCCCCACACCTGACACCTGCCCCGACAACTTTGACGGCACAGCCACTCCCTGTCCACAGGTAACTTTCACTTTGTGAGCTCGTCGTGTCGCAGCTTCTTCTTCTGTCCATGTGAAGGTTAGTAAGAGACACTTTTCACTGTTTGTTCATCTTGTTAGTTTAGTTCAGTAGAAAGAGCAGAAAACTCTACTAACAGTCAACTGAGAACCAACATGGAGGAAGAGTTTCCTCATCAGTACTTTAATGTTGGAGTTGCTGCAGGTGGAGCCAATATGAACTACTTCAAATACTTTTGGCTGCTTGAATGTAAAATAATGAATTCTATTTTATAAACTGATCCCATGTTTGAAAAGTAAGCAGGAAGTAAAGCTGTCAGATAAATGCAGCTCCATGAGGCCATCTAGTGGACTGATAGTAGAAGTAGAGCAGCTGATGGCAGCTTTCTGCTCTCATTCTTCCTCAACACTGACCAATGAGAACAAGCAGCATCTCCTCTGGCCAATAACAAACCACTATTGATCCATGTATTGATTAGTTTGCAATGTGTGACAGTGATGAGAAAAGGCCATCAGTAGTTCCCAGAGTTCACAGTCATGTTTTCTAACTGCTTCTTTAGTCTGAGCAACAGTCCAACAAGCCAAAGGGATTCAACTGACACTGAGAGGAAACAGAGAGAAGCAGCCAATCAGTGGAGAAGCAGCTGATAGTTTTACAGCAGAAATGATGTAAATCAGTGGTTCCCAACCTGAGGGTCGAGACCCCCACTAGTGGTCTCCAAAGCTTCATGGGGGGTCTGTAGGTCGGCCTATATCTCAGCATCTGGGTCACTTCTGTGAAGACAAGCCAATGTAAAGTAAACTGTCATCAGGGACAAGAAAACAGTGAATTTGTCCAAAAAGAAGCATATTAAGTATTTATGATTGTTAAAAATGATAAAAGATACATAACACAGACAAACTGTATAAAAAGTTCCCTCAACAGGAAATAATCTGCTCAGAATTAATCTGAATCAACTTCAACTTCTTGCAGTTACTGAGTTCAATATTTGGGTTGATTGTACAGTTTTGGATATAATATGAAATATGTATAAAATATGTCCCTCAGTCAGGGGTCGTCAGTTTACTCAGTGATAGAACAAGGTTGGGAACCACTGATGTAAAGGATGAATGAGTGATGATGAGTTCTCAGTGCTGATCAGTGATTGGACTGATGCTTTCAGCTCTGCTCTCAGTGTTTCCTCTACAGATGAAGGTAGAAAGTCTCTGGGAGCTGATGTGGATGTGAATTCAGCAGCAGCTGCCAAGGTAACAGGATTGATTTTGGATTATTGGACTAGCTGCCACTGCATGCTCTGACTGGATATAGTAGACTTGGAAAAAGAGCAACATTTCAACTGTTGAGGAGCTTTTCAAAGTCGGTCAAATAGAAGTGAAACAGCAACATGAAGTGTATTCCTCTAGTCTTCAACCAACCCCACAGACTAAAGAGCATTGTGAATGTCATTTCTTAGATACTGCAGCTCAAAGTGCCAACAACATTTCTACTCTGCCATGGAAACTGTCAGATGAGTGGATTTAATATTGAGCTGAATGAGCCGTTTATATCAGCCAGTAGAGTCCTATTGTCCTATTGTGTGTTAGAAATATACAGTCTGTATCTCCAGCATTTACACACTGACAGATGCTAACTTGCATTTGTTGGTCAATTAGCATAATTAGCATTAATATTCAGCAATATGGACAAAATGTCAGTAATTGTTTGGCTGATTCGAACAATAAAGGAGTGTTTTTTGGGGGTTATTGAGGATGATGAATACATTTTTGACATCTGTGGCAATATTTCATCTCCCAGTAGGCTGATTTTTGAGTATTTCTTCGTCAATTTTGAGATTATTTATTTGCTTAATACATAACCACAGCTGCAGAGACACAGGTCAATGAGAAAATGCTGCACAGCAAAAGAACACCAGCAGAAATTTGAAAAAATATCTGAACATCAATGACAAAGAGCTTCTTAAATTGCAGTTCCAATGTATTATTCATATAAATAACCTCAAAATCAGTGAACCTGGAGTTAAAATTAAAGTGCAATTTTGTATTTTGTAAATGTCAGAATTTGATCCATCATCCTCAGCAACTCCTAAAACCACTGCTATAGTATCTGTTGAAATATTCTCCACACAGACATACATACATGCTTATTAATGCAAATAATGATAATTGAGTTGGAATCTGTCAGTTCCTAAATGCTGGGGACCCACACTGTATATTTCTAACATAAAACTTTGGGACTCAACATTTCACAGTTCACGTTGCTGCGAGTCAACTAATCCCTCCAATCAGAGCTGTGTGTGTTTGTCATGTGACTGAGAGGAATGATGGGAAATAATGTGTGATCTCTCCCAGCAGGTTGCTGTGTCTGTGTGAAGGTGTGGGCTCTGCTATGAATCAGTGTGAGGACAGAGAGGAGGGAGTCCCTCCCTCTAAAAGCACTCTGTGTGGTGAACATGACACAAGGACCAAAGCTCAGAGGTGAGATGAGGATCTCTAACTGCCCATGACTCTTCTCCATGTCACAAAGGCTTTGATTCTCCATTTGGAACAAAGACATTTATCTGAGCTAAAGTATGTAGTTGTCAGTATTCAAACAGGGCTGAACAATCTGATCTCAAATCAGTATCAAGAGAAACTGTCACATTCAGCTTCATAATGAGAAATGTAACAGTAACGTGTGTTTGAATCAATCAGAGCAGATTTCCTTCCTCATGTTGCTCACTGCTGATGTTTGTCCTGATTCATTCCAGTCTGACCAGTTCCACATTCTGCTCTTCTGGACTGGACTGGGAGCTGATTGCTCACTGCTTAGATGCTGTAGCTGCTCTCACTTTAATTATATGGAATTCAGACAGTGTGTTGAAGTGTGTGACATCAGTAAATTGTGTTCAGTAACACGTCCATAATGTCAGTAATTGAAGACATTGTTCTTATTGTCCAGCCCTGTATTCAAACATTTCAAATTATACATCATTTCACAAAGTCTTTGATTCAGTGACAAGGTTTCTGAATATGTGAGCTTTAATGAATGTCTTTCTATCAGGATCCATCAGAGACCAGACTGTCCTGAACCTGAACCCAGCTGTGTGTCCATGAAAAGTGATCACTCTATGGTTAATCCTTTAAACTTCAAAGAAGACTCTGTTGATCAAAGGTGAGGATTTCAAACTGATGGTGAAAATAAAAATATGTATTTTTATCAGACTCTCCGTTGTGAAATCTCTCTTTTTAAATGTTTTAAAATGTCTATTAATGGACAGGGATGGTTTGTGTCTGATCAGCTGAATTTACAACAGCCTCAGTTTCACAGTGAACAAATAGTTGCAGCAGTTTATAGAAACTCACTGCTTTGACACCACGTCTGTTCCTCTTTTTATCCTAATTGGACCGATATGGTCACTCCACTCCATCATTTCCCCGCCTATACTGCACACTGCACTGAATACAGCTTTAAAATACACAGTGAAACATGTCTAAATCAAACACTGACTTTATAGAAATCCCAACCAAGAACTCCCTGGGTACAAATACACTGTGTACAGTCGGTGTATTCAGTCACTGGCAGGTTCTGTCTCAGTGTGTTGTGGGTGCAGTGCAGAACTGATCCTGTTTTTCTATCAGGAGGAAAAAACCTGAACCCAGCTGTGTGTCCATGAAGAGTGATCGCTCTATGGGTCTTCCTATAGAGTTCAAAGATGGCCGCCACTCTGTTGATCAAAGGTGAGGATTTCAAACTGATGATGAAAATAAAATGATGTGTTTTTATCAGACTCTCAGTTGTGAAATCTCCAGTTTTTCAACCTTTACTGACTCAGATGAAGTTCTCTGAGCACCAACACTCTTTCAGCAGCAGCTGCCTCACACTCACACAGTCAAACACATTCACACTGGGAGCTGCCCAGTACAACCAGTCTGATACAAGCAGACACTGAGCAGCTCCACTGGAGCAGCTGGAGGCTCTAGGTGCCTTGCTCCAGGGCACTTCAGCAGTGTACAGTGAGGGAGGGAGAGCTATATGGAGGGGTTGGTGAGAGCTGTTGGGACTGAACCAAACTGAGCTGTTGATTCTCAGTGGGATCAGCAGGACTAGTAAACCTTTACCACTACAGGGAGTCATCAGATTCACTGTTCACATCCAAATATCACTTCATGGACCTTTACCTTGTGTTTGTCTCTGTGTGGACAGACATAATGTGAGCTCATTCTTCATGATTCCTCCACAGAGTGGACCAGGAGAGCTCAGAGGTTCCCAGTGGTCAGTCTGCCCAGCAGCATCAAACACACCTGGACTCCATATTTATGGTCTGTACATGGACAACAACTACTTTTAAATCTATTGTGTTCACAATAATCTCCATGCTGCACTTTTTAGACCAGTGGATTGTCAGTCTGTCCAACATGGATCTGATGTTTGCTTCCATGATTTGACTTTGATTGAGTCATTCATATAATATTCTGTTCCAGCTGCTGGAGGACAACATTGTCACTTTTGTGAAGAACGAGCTGAAGAAGATCCAGAAGGTTCTGAGTTCAGATTACCCAGAATGCTCAGAGAGTCAGAGGGAGGATGAGGAGGTGTTGGATGGTGAGGATGAAGAGCAGAGGAGGAGAAGCAGAGAGGCATTTCTAAAGATCACAGTGCTCTTCCTGAGGAGAATGAAGCAGGAGGAGCTGGCTGACCGTCTGCAGAGCAGTAAGAGGATTTCTCTAAAGATTTAACTCGCTGGATAAATGAGACATTTACTGATGTCTCAACAGACGGACCAAAAGATATTCACATACTCATTCTTTAAAGCCAAAATTGGTCACAACTCACAAATTAAAATGTATAACAATGTCATGATAATTCATTGTATTTAAAATCTTGAAAAGAATCAAATTTTTATAAATATAGAAAGAGAGACCACTCCTTTTCTTCTGACTGATGTGTTGCTAACTTCAGTAGTTTATAAATGTAAATGTTATGGCAATTTGTGATGTATTGCTTAAAGGAAGGTTTCACACCGCCACCTGCCTGCACAAGGGTTCACAGAAAACGTGTTTTAAATAGCGGCTGCCCCCAGGTGTTTGCCACCCGCAGTTTAACACAGTGAAATGCGGAAGAGCAAAATCTGTGCTCTTGGATGTGGGCAACAACCACTTCCCCTAATTGAAATGACTGGTGGCAATAAGTTAGCTCCATAACTTTTGGTCTCAGTGAGAAACAAAATAGATATTTTCTATCTGAGCAGATCATTTTTCTGCTTTAGGGGAATAAAATTGTCATATTTTGTTTATCAATCACTTAATGGTCATATTTTCTGTCTTCATTGAGAACATTTTGGTGGAGTTTGTCAGCGTGAACTTAAATCCAATCTGAAGAAGAAGTTCCAGTGTGTGTTTGAGGGGATTGCTAAAGCAGGAAACCCAACCCTTCTGAACCAGATCTACACAGAGCTCTACATCACAGAGGGAGGGACTGCAGAGGTCAATGATGAACATGAAATCAGACAGATTGAAACAGCATCCAGGAAACCAGACAGGCCAGAAACAACAATCAGACAAGAAGACATCTTTAAAGCCTCACCTGGAAGAGATGAACCAATCAGAACAGTGATGACAAAGGGAGTGGCTGGCATTGGGAAAACAGTCTTAACACAGAAGTTCACTCTGGACTGGGCTGAAGACAAAGCCAACCAGGACATACAGTTCACATTTCCATTCACTTTCAGAGAGCTGAATGTGCTGAAAGAGAAAAAGTACAGCTTGGTGGAACTTGTTCATCACTTCTTTACTGAAACCAAAGAAGCAGGAATCTGCAGGTTTGAAGAGTTCCAGGTTGTGTTCATCTTTGACGGTCTGGATGAGTGTCGACTTCCTCTGGACTTCCACAACACTGAGATCCTGACTGATGTTACAGAGTCCACCTCAGTGGATGTGCTGCTGACAAACCTCATCAGGGGGAAACTGCTTCCCTCTGCTCACCTCTGGATAACCTCACGACCTGCAGCAGCCAATCAGATCCCTCCTGAGTGTGTTGACACGGTGACAGAGGTCAGAGGGTTCACTGACCCACAGAAGGAGGACTACTTCAAGAAGAGGTTCAGAGATCAGGAGCAGGCCAGCAGAATCATCTCCCACATCAAAACATCACGAAGCGTCCACATCATGTGCCACATCCCAGTCTTCTGCTGGATCACTGCTACAGTTCTGGAGGATGTGTTGAAGACCAGAGAGGGAGGAGAGCTGCCCAAGACCCTGACTGAGATGTACATCCACTTCTTGGTGGTTCAGTCCAAAGTGAAGAAGATCAAGTATGATGGAGGAGCTGAGACTGATCCACACTGGAGTCCAGAGAGCAGGAAGATGATTGAGTCTCTGGGAAAACTGGCTTTTGAGCAGCTGCAGAAAGGCAACCTGATCTTCTATGAATCAGACCTGACAGAGTGTGGCATCGATATCAGAGCAGCCTCAGTGTACTCAGGAGTGTTCACACAGATCTTTAAAGAGGAGAGTGGATTGTACCAGGACAAGGTCTTCTGCTTCGTCCATCTGAGTGTTCAGGAGTTTCTGGCTGCTCTTCATGTCCATCTGACATTCATCAGCTCTGGAGTCAATCTGCTGGCAGAAGAACAAACAACATCCTGGTGGTCTAAATTAATTAAAGACAAAGGGAATCTAAAATATCTCCACCAGAGTGCTGTGGACAAGGCCTTAGAGAATCAACAAGGACACCTGGACTTATTTCTCCGCTTCCTCCTGGGTCTTTCACTGCCGACCAATCAGAATCTCCTACGAGGTCTGCTGACACAGACAGGAAGTAGCTCAGACACCAATCAGGAAACAGTCCAGTACATCAAGAAGAAGATCAGTGAGAATATCTCTGCAGAGAGAAGCATCAATCTGTTCCACTGTCTGAATGAACTGAATGATCGTTCTCTAGTGGAGGAGATACAACAGTCCCTGAGTTCAGGAAGTCTCTCCACAGATAAACTGTCTCCTGCTCAGTGGTCAGCTCTGGTCTTCATCTTACTGTCATCAGAAAAAGATCTGGACGTGTTTGACCTGAAGAAATACTCTGCTTCAGAGGAGGCTCTTCTGAGGCTGCTGCCAGTGGTCAAAGCCTCCAACAAAGCTCTGTAAGTACAGACAGAGTTGGATTTCTGTATAATCACTTAAATATTCTGCTATCTTTTCGACTTAGAGAGATTATAAAGACATTATATATCACCAACATTAGTCACTAGCTGATATCATTTTTACAGAACTAATAGATTAAAATGTTTTTGGTTTTGGCTGAGTGATAAAGTGCTGGTCACAAATGTTATTTTTCTTATTGTTGATCATTGTCTCTACAGACTGAGTGACTGTAACCTCTCAGAGAGAAGCTGTGAAGCTCTGTCCTCAGTTCTCAGCTCCCAGTCCTCTAGTCTGAGAGAGCTGGACCTGAGTAACAACAACCTGCAGGATTCAGGACTGAAGCTTCTTTCTGTTGGACTGAAGAGTCCACACTGTAAACTGGAAACTCTCAGGTCAGGATTCATCAACCTGTTCAACTAATAACCACTTTAAACCTGAATTATGTTGATGGATACAATTGTAATCTTCCTAACATTGTTTTGTTCATTTAGTTTGAGTCTCTTTCCTTGAACATGTTTATTATGTAATGTGTTTGTAGCACCCCAACACTCAGTAAATTCTTAAGTTAAAGCAATTCACCTTGGACTTGAATGATGGGGTGTTGGGGTTCGATTTATTAAGGTAGCTACCACAAAGGTTTACCTGTTTTGTGTGAAACTTTTTATGGCCTAATACTTTATGAATAACCAGTCCTTCCAGAAAAACTTGATTATGCGATCACATAATTTAATGCATAATCAGCCAAAGTCCGCATATTTATGCGGGGCCGCATTTTTTCAAACACACCGCACTTTCGCCCCATAAATTGCAGATTTCCGCGCAAAATATGCGGGGCTTGCATGATTTCATAATCCCTGCATTTTTGTTGCAAAAAAGTCACATATATCTTAGCAGAAAGTTGAAAAATGTTGCGTTTACTTCACACAAGAGCAGCCATTTTCCCCTGTTGCCATGGGAACGTTATGAAGTGACATAATTACGCAACGTGAACATCATCGAAAAGCTGCAAACCCCGCGATGAAGCCATGATGAAGCCCACAAATCCGTCTCATTTGCCAACAAAAATACAAGATTGCACTTTTTTGTTACCAGTGGGTTAAATCATATTAGTTAAAAAACCTTACAGTTGTAAGTTTATTAGTAGTATGTAAATTTACGTTACAGTAAGAGATTGCACTTTGTGCATTGGAAAAACTTAGTTTAACAGAAGATGTCTGTTTTGTATAGCTACCTCTGTAAAACAGGAAGCACACATTTTATTTTTTTATATTTTATTTATTCATTTTTACAGAAGTTGTAGCATATTCCTTTTTGTAAAGCTACAGAACTTGTTTGACTCATCAATGTTTTGTAAGTTTGAGCCATGTGTTTATTAAGGTCTGAAATAAAACAAGATGAGAACTTAAATATTCCCAGCACTTTCTGTGATGTAGTATGCTTGCTTATCATAGGAAGTAATAAGAAATGACTCTTTACATTAAGGTAGTAGCCGAGTGAGAACAGGGTGTTGGGGGAATCCCTTTTTTTTCAAAAAACAGTTTTTGCAAGTTCCCGCAATTTTTGCAAGTTTATTTCATCGCATAAAATTGCATAAATATCCATCGCATTTTTAAAAAAAACGTGCCGCATAATGAAGGATTTTTGCCCGCACCAATCACAAAAGAACTCTGCATTTTTCTGGAAGGACTGAATAACCAACAACTTTGTTAGACTAAGCAGTGGCTCTATTAATATGTACTCTACACTATTTTAAATAACTGACCCCAGACAACTCTTTCAAATAAATGAAATAATAGTTAACTAACCAGTTGTTTTCCAGTTTAACACAAATAATATTTACTTTGTTAGTTAACAGATAAACAAAAATGAAATAACAGATATAAAATCAGAGTACGGTCCAGGACACTATAACAAATAGAACTGGCTGCAGTGTTTTCCAGTTTGGGTGAGAAAGACTAAGAACAAGGCTTTCAAATGAATTATAATTTAGTTTAGGTTTAGGGTCCATTAAAACGCTCGAATCATATATGGCTGCCACTCCACCTCCTCGGCCAGTCCCTCGAGGAATGTGAGTATTAATATGACTGGGGGGGGTGGATTCATTTAGGCTAACATACTCCTCGTGTCTCAGTAAGACAAAGTAAATCAATATCATAATCTGATATTAATTCATTCACTAAAACAGCTTTAGAGGACAGAGACCTGATATTTAACAGTCCACATTTCATTCTCTTATTTTGTGCTACTGAGGAGTTAGTTTTAATTTTTATTAGATTTTTATGTTGAACTCCTCTTGTTTTTATTTCTTTAAATAATTTAGGTGGTCGGGGGACAGACACAGTCTCTATGGGGTTTTGGGTGGGTGGCTGTTCTAATGAAAGAGCAGAGAAGTGTGTAAGACAGCAGCTCTGCTTCCTGGTCCCAACTCTGGACTGTCAGGTTTTAGAAATAAACTTCTCCATATTTCTAGATAAGAGAGCCGCTCCGTCCAAAGTGGGATGGATGCCGTCTCTCCTAATCAGTTTTCCCCAAAAAAGGCTTCCAGTTATCTTAATACCCCTTAATACGATTTCTCTATACTTATAAAACTCAGATCAAATATGCTACTTAACTAATCAAAATAGTGGGCCCACACACACACACACACACACACACACTCTCACACGCACACAAAAACAAAAAAAGGCCTGTGTGTTGCTCGGTGCGGTGCGGCAGGCAAATCCTTATCCTCAGTGACAATTAACAGTCACAAAGAAAATCCAACTCACGGTCTGGAATAAGTCCTGGAGAAACAGTTAATGAAGAGATGGAGATGAAAGCCAACGGCAGCAGAAGTAAAGTCCTCCTCAGGAAGAGCGAAACAGTCCTTCCCGCTCAGCAATGGCGTCCTCTTGGCTCGATTCTCCCGCCCCTTTTTCGCTCAATACTTACCTATGGCCAATTACCAACAGGTGACACTGAGTGATAACTACAGCAACCAATCAAATGAAACAGCATGAACCAATGACACAAATCTGAATATTCATGTTTAGTTTACCACACACTTTTCTTCAGCTACTATACAGAACAGTTTAATGTAACTACTTAATTAACTATTTACACTCTACTTTATTTATTATGAATTTATGTTAATCTATCGGTTAACATTTCATCTTTCACTGCTTTTAACCTAAATTACTTTCAGTTTATTTGCATTACTGAATTATTTAATTCATTCACTGAAACAATTATTTATATTACAAATTAACTTGTTTTAACCCCTGTACTTTTACACCGGACTACATGTTGTTCTGTGTGTTTGCAGGCTGTCAGGCTGTCTGATCACAGAGGAAGGTTGTGCTTCTCTGGTCTCAGCTCTGAGCTCCAACCCCTCCCATCTGAGAGAGCTGGACCTGAGCTACAATCATCCAGGAGACTCAGCAACAAAGCTGTCTGCTGGACTGGAGGATCCACACTGGAGACTGGACACTCTCAGGTATGAGGCGGATCAATACAGTAGTAGTAGTCAGGTGACAGAGGAAAGGTGATGACATTTCTGTTTTTCTGGACCGATGTCTTGTTTCAACATTGGAAAATAGGACAGTGGTTTATCCTGATGGGTTGGTGAGCATCATGGCGGGTTGATATTTGTTAATGTTGTCACGCTGCAGGTTTGTGGGATCATATCATAAATAGTTTGGGATATTTTGATGGATGTCATCTGCCATCAGCGTGTGTTACCTTTTAATTCAGAAAAACTAAAGGCGTCACCTAAACTACAATTCAGTTCAGTTCAGTTCAGTTTTATTTGTATGTCACAAATTCATAACAGAAGTTATCTCAGGACAGTTTTCAAAGAGAGCAGGTCTAGACCGAACTCCTTATAACATTATTTACAGAGACCCAACAGAGAGAATAATAATAGTAACTATAATAATGTTCATATTAATAATGATGTCAGTAAAATTGAGGCTCCACCAGGATCAATGAGAACCTGCGAGACGAGAAAGCACAAGAACTCCGGGGAAGAAGTGAAGTTAGTAACATGCATTAATGGAACATGAATGAGTGCAGAAAGAGAGAGGAAGAGAGGAGCTCAGTGCACCATGGGAAATCCCCCGATAGTCTAGGCCTATAGCAGCATAACTAAGGGATGGTTCAGGACTCACCTGATCCAGCCCTAACTATAAGCTTTATCAAAGAGGAATGTCTTAAGCCTACTCTTGAATGTGGTGAGGGTGTCTGCCTCCAGAACCACAACTGGAAGCTGGTTCCACAGGAGAGGAGCTTGGTAACTGAAGGCTCTGGCTCCTGTTCTACTTTTAGAGACTATAGGAACCACAAGTAGCCCAGCATTCAGAGAACGTAGTGTTCTAGTGGGGTAATAGGGTACTATGAGCTCTTTAAGATATGAAGGGGCCTGACCATGAAGAGCTTTATAGGTGAGGAGGAGGATTTTAAATTCTATTCTAAATTACTACTGATGTGAGATCAGTTGTGTTTAATGCAGGGAAATGTATATTTGCTATGTTTTTTAGAAGATATTGAATTTTCCTGTGTTCTGAGCAGTCCTTGAACACCTCCTGCCGTATGTTTTATTGTTTATTTGAGTATTCAGGTGTCAACCTGTCATTGTCCATCAGGGTCTATTATGGATGAGTATGAGGAAACCTACCGGATTCTGAGAGGATTAAAAAGAGAAACGGAGACGTAAGAGAGAGAGAGAGAGAGAGAGAGAGACATAGCATTAGCCTCGTGTGCAGTGGCGTATGCAGGACATTTTTACTGGGGTGGCCAAGATGGGACACAAAGCTAGTGTGGGGTGGCCATGGCATAGCGAAGTTTAATGCGTATACGTATGCAGCCGACCGTATCGAATCCCGGTCCTTTGCTGCATGTCACATCCCCTCTCTCTCTCTCTCTCTCTCTCTCTCTCTCTCTCTCTCCCTCTCACATGACTTCCTGTCTCGTAACTGTCAAATAAAGGTGTCTATGCTGGTAAAAATAATATTTTTTTATTCAATTTCCACCTATCACAGTCCTCAAGTATCTCTGGTTATTTTAACATGTCTATTTTCGATCAGTAATTATGTTCAGGATAGGGTACAACATGGCCGCGGGAAGTAGGGGTGCTGCAGCACCCCTAGTGGCGAGAGGGAGATTTTAAAAATGTATTAAAAATATTTAGCAATTTATAAATTCCTTATGAATATTTGGGGAAATGATCTTGACACACGTAGGCTATTACATGTATTTTGGATTTTAATTTAATTATTCTGAGGCCTAATCAACACAGGTTCACGGAAGTTACGTTGTCAATGTCAGTCAGGCTCGTGGTCGTCGAGTAAAGAGGTTCTCAAGCAGCTTGCCGATGTCACAAAAGACAGAGGGTCTAAGTGTGTCACAGTCCAAGATGTAGTATCATGTTTGACAAAGCTCCAGCCACAAACAAGAGCCATGTTTTCAGAGACAGAAAAACTGATGGAGTTATGTCTGTGCCTACCCATCTCCGTGGCCTCATCCGAGCGCTCTTTCTTTGCTTGCGTCTTTTGAAGGGTAGGCAGCACCATGACCCAGAAAAGACTCACACACCTTTCGCTGATGCATGCCCACACAGACATTCTGAACTCCCTGGACATTCGTCCCCTCATGAGAGACTTTATCTCCACGACCCCAGAGCGCACCTCGACATTTGGACACCTGTAACCAGGGCACCCTGTCTGTAGCTCAAAGTGAGAGCATGGTGCCGCTGCGCACTTTCATATCTATTCATGCAGTTTAACGTCACACTATAGTATTTTTGCAAGGTGGTGGGGATGGAGATGGAGAGTTATTTTGATCGTGTGTTCTTTGCGTAATGGATGTGGAGAACTGTTCAATAACGTTTAAATAGTCAGATTATTTCCTTGTGGTTTGTGTAAAAGGATTTTGGAGCTAATAGAGTCGCGTGTGACATAAACGTAGATGGTGCAGTGACTCAGGTTCATGCCAGCTGAACAAATCTATTGCATTGTTATAGCGTTATTGTGAAGTTTAATTAATAGCGCATATATTCATCTGAGAACTGATGATGTCTGTGTGTTACAGACCCTGGCTGTGTGCACTGAAGTGTATATGACAATAAAGTAGTGAATCTCAATCTATTTATTTATTTTTAAAATGTATTTTAAATAGGCCTATAGGCTCATAGGTTTTTTGTCCAAAAATACCAAACAAGTTTTTCACAGCACCCCCCTGTTCAAAATGACTTCCAGCGGCCCCGGGGTACAAATTAGAGTTAGATTAGAGTAGCAAAATTCAACTGCTCTTAACTCATCCTATAGAATAACATTTATCAGTCATCAGCTCATCATCTGTGTCACCTGTATTGTTACCTGTGTTTGCTTTACTAATTGAGGCGCCATCTTGTGGTTACATAAAAACACAGCAATCCAGGCAACAGAACAGAAAAACTAAAGGCGTCACCTAAACAACAATTCAGTTCAATGTCACCAATTCATAACAGAAGTAACTACTGCACTCAGGTTCAACTCAAGGAGTGAGTAAATGTAAATAATAATAATGTAAAAAGGTAAACACAATTTCACAATCAACAAAAAGTAGAATCACAGTTCAGATTCATTCCAATATATAAAAGAAATAAAAGAACTGAAAGTGAAAGTGTTTCTTTACAGCTTATTGCTGTCTGATATCAATGTTGGTCAAAGTCCAGTCCAAAAGCTTAGTGTGTATCCATGTCCGTCCAAGTGTATTCAATGTGTATGTGCTACCCGGGTAGAATGTGTGTGTTTGTTTGTACGCTTGCTCAGATCTTATCTTCAGGAAGATGATGAAGATGGAGAATTCCAGATACTCTCTAACCCTGCCTCGCATCCCACAGGAAACCCAGAATGTAGATCCAGCAACTCAAAAAACCAATTATCTCTCATCAATTACTGTACAGTATCATATCTCTCTTTAACTCAAGTGTAACTTATAACAAAAGCAATGATGAACTATATCCTGAGACCTTAAAAGCTTAGACATCATTGTGTTTTGTTTCCTTTTTACCCGTATTAATAAATCATGTTACACAACTTATCTCTTATCTCTAATCAATCATGTCTCTCATTCATATTCACCCTTATGTATTTTTAATCATCTCAACATGAACTGAAACACATTATTTATATCAGGAAAAACCCATATGTATACAAATCATGAGCATTAGCCCACATATAGCATATTTTTAACTCTGACTTTAACACTGAACATGGCGCCCAGAAATGTAAACATTAGCATTACACTAAAAATAAATGCATTTCTAAAACACAACTCAGCATATTAACTCATTTCAGTGTCTCCATAACATTTACAGTCCAATTGGTTTTTGTTGATAAGAAAATTGCTTAATCATAACCACACAGAACAATTACATGTCTGCTAGCAACGTAGCATGCTAACTAGTACACTCTCCAGAGTCCTCAATCATATAAACAAAAGAAAGCAAATCCTCCGGTCGCAGCGGTCTGGCAACAACTTCGGCTCCAGTACAGACTCATAAACATGAGAACAACAATATTTCTTCCATAAAATGGAATTAACTAACTTCACTCGTGAGTTGTTAGCATCGGGCTTAGCTGAGGTGTTTTTGATCCCAGCATGCAACGCTCACGTCTACTGGATTTACTACATATCACATCCATAGTGCGCCCTCTAGCGGCTATTTTAGGCAACTACAGTCATCTTGAAACAGTTTCCCTCATAAATTCAGATATTAAAATCAAACTTATTAACTACAAATAATAGTTGGACTTTCATAATGTATGCTAACTAGCATTAGCAGATTAGAAATATTATATTTAGTCGGCTCTTACCAATTCACCTCCATGTTAAACTGTTTAAAGGTAATCAATGTAAACATTCTGTTCCAAATATAATACTGATAATAATAATAGATCATCAATAAGTGAAAATAATGAGCTGTAGCCATCGGCCAATCAGAAGCAGCTCCAGTGAACTGAAAGACTATCAGCTGATTAATAATAAGTGCTCCATGTGAAGATGTAAGTCCATTTGTAGAGAATAACCTCTGTGTATGAGAGCGATGTAATGTCCATGTTTCCATGCTGCTCTGACCCCCCTCCTCCTTTCAGGGTGGAGCCTGCTGGAGTCCGATGGTTGAGACCAGGTCTGAGGAAGTGTAAGTGTGAAAACAAAGCAGCACACATTCAACCATCTTCACACTGTGACATCACTCATTCACAGCTCTGATGTCATCATCACAGTGTCAATCAATGATCAGATGATAGATCAATAACTGCAGCTGTATTGTGTCTTGTTCTCTCCATCAGATTCCTGTGAACTCACAGTCGACACAAACACAGTGAACAGAAAGATCAAACTGTCTGACAACAACAGGAAGATGATTCATGTGGAGGAGGATCAGTCATATCCTGATCATCCAGACAGATTTAACTTCTGTCCTCAGCTGCTGTGTAGAAATGGTCTGACTGGTCGCTGTTACTGGGAGGTCGAGTGGAGAGGAGGAGTTTATATATCAGTGAGTTACAGAGGAATCAGCAGGAGAGGAAACAGTAGAGACTGTGTGTTTGGATGGAATGATCAGTCCTGGAGTCTGTGCTGCTCTGGTGGTGAATACTGTTTCTGGCACAATAACAGAAAAACACCAATCTCCTCCTCCTCCTCCTCCTCCTCCTCCTCCTCCTCCTCCTCCTCCTCCTCCTCCTCCTCCTCCTCCTCCCGTAGAGTAGCAGTGTATGTGGACTGTCCTGCTGGCACTCTGTCCTTCTACACAGTCTCCTCTGACACACTGATCCACCTCCACACCTTCAACACCACATGCACTGAACCTCTTCATCCTGGGTTCGGGTTGTTCTGGTCCCGGTCTGGTTCCTCAGTGTCTCTGTGTCCTCTGTAGGAGGGAGAGAGAAACTTTCTCACTGCTGACCAGATAGTTCAGTCTGTACAGGATCACACACAGCTGATGTTAGTTAGTACCAACCTGATGTGTTTACTGTAATAGAGGAGGAAGAGGAGGCTGAAGGAAGAGAAGAGCAAAGGATGCTGGGATGAAGGGATCATGTGTGAGGGTAATGTGCAGCCTGCAGACGTAGAGATGAAAGAAATGATAGAAAGAATTGATCTTCTTCTATAACTCTGAGAAAAATGAACATTTTTAGGATCAAATGTGGCTGCTTGTTTTTCAAATCTTCTTTTTGAAAGCACAGTTAGAGGGAAAGTGTTTTTATGACTCAAATATTAAAGTGTGAACAAATATTCAACTTTGAGTCTAAAACTGAACTTTGTTGCCTTAAAACTTTTGTTTCTGTGAAGAAAAAATGTGTTCAAATGTCAAACAAGAGTCTTTCAGGATCAAATTCAGCATCTGTGTAAAAATAGTTCCAAGGTGTAAAGAGTGGCTTTGATTTGAACTAAATTCATCATCTTTGGTCATCGTGGAACAAATGTACAAACTTTGATAAGTCCGGTTGAAATCAAAAGAAATCAAAGTTTTGGGATGATTCTAGATAATAAATGATGCTGGAAACCACATCTAAATGATGTCAAAGCAAAACTGTCCAAATGGATCCAACACTGTATAAAATGAAGGATTAGTTAAATCCAGCTTCATTCTCCACTTTGTATTGTTCACTCATACTTCCATACATCACTGACTGTGTGCTCGTTTGGGGAAACTCATATAAAACAAACACTAATCAGATTTTTACATTTGAACAGAGAGACATAAGAAGAGTAAACCAAACTACTGATCAAGAACCAACTCAGCTGTTTGTTCAATGAACAGCACAGATCAGGTATAAAGTCAGAAACTAATGACGAGCTGAAAGAGTCCAAAAGTTGTTTGAAATGACAGAAAGTTGAAATGATTTGAGAGGAATCTGCAGCTTTAAGGACTGATGTCAGAAATCCCTTGTGTTAAAGAGGTGAACTTGTGGAGCAGCTGTAGTGAGGAAATCAATCATTCCATAAAGAATCATTCAACAAATATAAAAGTGATCAAACTGACATGTTGGCATTAATTCAATTCAACTCTATTCTATTCTATTTGTATAGCGCCAATTCATAATGGCAAATCCCTCATTTAATTTTTTGTTCGTCTGGATAAGATCTACGCATGTGGACTGTTTTAAGCGGCTGCTCTATAGGCAAGCCTTTTATAGATCTCCTTGTTTGTTTCTCATCTGTCGTCTCTCATTTAATTCATCCTTCCCCCTTGTTTTATCTTCCTTATGTTTGTATTTACATGATCCCTATGTTTGTGTGATGGGGTATGGTTATATCCATATTTGTTGTTTGTAAAGCACTTTGGATCTCTGTGTCAAAAAGGTGCTATATAAATAAAGCTTTACCTTTTTACTTATCTCAAAAGAATTATGACTCTACTATCATTTGTAATGTGTTGCCCGTCAGATAGTGTTGTAGGTGGGACATTGAGGGAGACTGCGAGAGGCTGCATCAGAGCTATATTAGTGTATTTGTTTTTCACTTCAAATTAATTAATAATGCTACATTTTATTACTTTCTGACGTTAACACATACACAGCAAAACTTCATGTTGTCAGTCAGTGAAGGGGAGAGAGAAGGAGAAGATGGATAAATAGAAATATTATTGATTACCAAGCTGCTGAGCTGCAGATAAAGTTTACAATCACAACATAGTCAGGTTATACATGTTAAAGACAGCAGCTGCTCTGTGAGGGCCACTGTGAGGAGACAGGAAGTCAGAAGAAACAAAAGAATCTGTTATCATTTAAGTTCAGTGCAAACGTATATTTATGCTTGTACAACTCCAAAAAGGTCAAAATAAATTCTAAACTGGTCTTAAACACCTTCATGTAGCTCTGTTCTGGTCTGCTGGGTTGTGTTGTACCACAGCATGTTTTTAAACCACTAAGAATCAGATCCTGTACTAGATTAAGTCTTATTTCTTATTTCCTTATTTCATATAAGCTGAATTAAAGGAATAACAAAGTGCTGAGGGACAAATAATTATAATAATAATAAATGCTTTATTTTTGGATAGGGACAGTGCACATTAATGAACATCGATATTTAAACATCTCTGTAAACATGCCGGATTATAGCAAAGCTGCTAATTTGCATCAGTAGTCCCTAATAAATAATTCGAAAAAATACAAATAGAATAGACAGCAAATAAATAGATAAAATACAAATAGAAGAGACAGCAAATAAATAGATAAAATACAAATAGAAGAGACAACACACACAGCACAATACATTACACAATCAGAAGGACACCAGACCCAGACAGGATATAACAGTGCAATAAAAAGTAATGTTCAATTAGTCTCAAGTCCAGTTGGTGGCGCCGAGGCAGAGCGGGTCAACCCCTAATCGGAAGGTTGTTGGTTGCGTTAGTTTCTGGTCGATGGGTTTTGCCATCACTGAGTGAATGTGTGTGAAAGGGTGAATGTGGCACGTAGTGTAAAAGTGCTTTGAGTGGTCGGAAGACTAGAAAGGCGCTATACAAGTACAGGTCCATTTACCATTACTGCAACCAGTCCAGAGATGAAACAATAAATCACTGTATTGCTGTCATGATTGCATTTAGTTGTGCATTTAGTCAGTGTGTCCAACAATATGTGGTGAGTATGGTCTCAATATCCCTCAACTGATTTCAATATCTCTTAAAATATGTTATTAAATTAAACCCCTTCAATCATTAATGTAACATCATACTGATAAACAGAAATTTTGTTCCCATTGAAATTAATTCATCCAATACATATTTAACATATATCTGGATTGTAACCGTTCACAGTGGAACAAAAACAGACTTTATTCCGTACGGATATATATAATACCTTACCATTAATGATGCTAAACTGCTCTGACATCATGTATGAGGTGGCTGTAGTTTTTAGAGCCACTGAGAATATGAAACAATGTCCAAGCAATTGTCTAAAAACTACAGGTGGAATTAACACGATGTACTGTTTTTTTTTAACTTTATCTATGTTATTTGAGGGATGCTGAAAACTGCCCGACTTGACTGCAGCTTTTTGTCACCACCTCCTGCTGCTGTTGCCTCATCTTGTCCTCTTTACAGCTGCAGTTCATCTCGAATGAGCCTAATGTCTGGTTCACTCTGACCTGTAGAGTCCTGTTGATAGTCAGAAATAATTGCCAGCAGCAATGATGCTCTGCTGATCTTTATTTAATGAGATGGTCAGTTAGCACCATCTAGTGGACAGATAGTAGAACTACATCCTTTGATGTGAGTGATTTCTCTGACACTGACTGGGTTTCTGCCACAGGTTAAACTGGTTCTGACGTCACATGGATGGATTTTGAGACTTGAAGTCACTGTAGAAGAATATTGATAAATAAGATTTTTCTGTCATTTGTGAAGATCCACTGTGTAACACTGCGAATGATTTATTGTCAGAAATGGAATATATTATTCATAGGTATGTTTTTATTAGTGTATAAATACCTGAACATTGTGTTTTTAGTTCCTTAAAATTAGCAGTTCTTATCTACAGAGGGAGCGGGACTCCTTCCATGTTTCTACGGTAGCCCAGAAAGGACAAATCTTGATTCCAATGGTGGGCATTTTGCAGCCACTGTTCTTTCTCCCTCGTGTTTGGAATTAGAGAGGGAAGCTAGTGAGGTGCAATCTGCAACAACACTGTTAGATGCCACTCAATTTTACACACTGAACCTTTCCTAAATATGTAATAATGTTAAACATGTGATACAAATGTATGCTCCGCATCACATAGTTCTGATCTTTAGCTCACTGTATGATTAATTAGCACCATCTAATGGACAGATAATGGAACTACATATCTGATCAGTGATTTCTCTGACACTGACTGTAGATAGAGGAAAGGTGCAACTCTATTTCAATGCCAACAATGTATTCAGAGGTTTAAAGCACTTTTGTTCTTGCAGCCTTCATCAACTATAATGAAAAATGGATCTGAAACAATACAAACATATCCCCAACAGAGAGTGCAATCTGATTCTTGTTTAACTGGTTCTGACGTCACTCTGGTGTTTGTTAGACTTGGACCGTGAAGTTTTGAGGGTATGATGGTGTCCTCAGATAAAATGCACACAGACACCAGGACTGACGAGGAAGAAAGGAGCTGCTTCTTCTCTCCCAGTGTTTCCTCCACACGTGAAGGTGGAAAGTGTCTGTAAGTCGACCTGAAGTGAGTTCAGCAGGTGAGAATCCTACCAGAGAAATGTGTAAATGTTTGATCATCAGGATGACTTTGATCACATTGTGCTGTATCTCTGTTTATCTGGACAGTAGAAATGTTTCCATATGCTGATGAGCTGTTTCAGAATATATCTTTGAAACTTGCTTTCTGTACTTGAATTTCTCTCTGAGTTAAAGGACGATGCTTTTAGAAAGATTTACATGTAATGTTGTTAGTGTTTGTTAAGCAGAATCAGACGCAGTTTGATTGTAACCTGAGCTCACATCATCAGTGAACAATGTGTCTGAACTGGTCTGACAGCTCGAAGCACCTTGGCTGAGGTTGATTTTTAACTGTTAATACTCTGAAGGGAAGAGCATGGATGAAGAGTTGAGAGCTCACATACAGAAACCTTCTAACACTGACACTGAGCTGGTTTCACTGAAGACCCTTTAGCACAGTCCAGGTCTCAACTGTCCCAGAGTCCTTTCTAGATGGACCAGAGCCAGCCAAGGGTCTAAGGGGACTAAGAGGTTGCTTAGGACCCCTCAGCTAACAGGGCACTCCAAAGCGTAGAAAATGTGAACTGTTCTGTCTCTCTGTTAAATTTTTGTCATTAAATATAGGATTATAAGATGTAAAGAGACACCAGTGGCGGCTTGGGGTGTTTCATTATGGAGGTTGCATCGGACCACCCTTGGTATATATATATATATATATATACGTACACACGCGCATTGACTATACTCGTTCCACGACTAATAAGCATATATATGTAAAAGTATTCAACACAATGGCTATAGATACAAAATACATAACCCTGCCAATGTAAACCTATGAAAATAATATTTCACACAATTCAGTCACAGTCGAGCCCTGAATACAACAGAGCAGCAAACAGCAGCAACAGAAGGCAACAGACACCGTGCACGCTTCGGCCTAAAATGCTCAGATCACGAAATCACACAGCCAGTTACCAACACTAGTCTAATGATGAATCAGCAGTGTTCCTATTGTTGGAGCATCATAGATGTAACTATGAAGAGCCCAGATTTGTGCTTCAACCACCAACTTAATTAAGTTTGTAAAAGCCAACAGAGGGGAAAATCATGCACTTACCATAGAACTTCACAGTCTTGTTTCCCTTCAGGTTGTGACTCAGAACGTGAACGTTTAGGGAGCAAAAAACGATCCATTTTGGTGTATTTTACTCTGCTAAATTTCCAAACTCGCTATCAATAACAAGCTGCCATACATTAAGGTCAAAGGTTCACCGGACGCTGCGACCATTGGCCAATTAAGATCACATGTGTGCTCCTCATGTTTATTTAGACTAAAATATATATTTTTAATTATTATTTTAATTCACATTTTTAAACAACACGAAAAAGACTATTCAAACATGACATTAAGTTAAAATCAGAGACATTTCTTCTGGGTGCTGGGCGGGTGCTATGGCTATTATAGGGGGAGCTACAGCACCACCTAGCTCCTCCCTGCTGCCGTCACTTAAAGACACAGACCTTGATTTTCTCTTGTGACCCATAAATGTGTAAAGTATATTTTGTGGTCAACATACTTTATGTGTGAATCTGGGGGCTGTGTAAGAGGTTTTGATGTTATCAGAGCCTGTTTATGGCTCCAACAAGATTTCTGTCAGCTCTGAATATTTGTGTCATGTTACTGAGAGCAATGAGAACTAATGTGTCTCTGTGATGTAACGCTTGCTGTAATGAATGAGCATGTTATTGTGTCTGTGTGGAGGTGTGGGCTCTGCTATGAATCAGTGTGAGGACAGAGAGGAGGGAGTCCCTCCCTCTAAAAGCACTCTGTGTGGTGAACATGACACAAGGACCACAGCTCAGAGGTGAGATGAGGATCTCTAACTGTCCATGACTCTTCTCCATGTCACAAAGGCTTTGATTCTCCATTTGAAACAAAGACATTTATCTGAGCTAAAGTACGTAGTTGTCAGTATTCAAACAGGGCTGGACAATCTGATCTCAAATCAGTATCAAGAGAAACTGTCACATTCAGCTTCATAATGAGAAATGTAACAGTAACATGTGTTTGAATCAATCAGAGCAGATTTCCTTCCTCATGTTGCTCACTGCTGATGTTTGTCCTGATTCATTCCAGTCTGACCAGTTCCACATTCTGCTCTTCTGGACTGGACTGGGAGCTGATTGCTCGCTGCTTAGATGTTGTAGCTGCTCTCACTTTAATTATATGGAATTCAGACAGTGTGTTGAAGTGTGTGACATCAGTAAATTGTGTTCAGTAACACGTCCATAATGTCAGTAATTGAAGACATTGTTCTTATTGTCCAGCCCTGTATTCAAACATTTCAAATTATACATCATTTCACAAAGTCTTTGATTCAGTGAGAATGTTTCTGAATATGTGAGCTTTAATGAATTTCTTTCTATCAGGATCCATCAGAGACCAGACTGTCCTGAACCTGAACCCAGCTGTGTGTCCATGAAGAGTGATGACTCAAAGGTTCTTCCTATAAACTTCAAAGAAGACTCTGTTGATCAAAGGTGAGGATTTCAAACTGATGGTAAAACAAAATGATGTGTTTTTATCAGACTCTCAGTTGTGAAATATCCAGTTTTTCAACCTTTACTGACTCAGATGAAGTTCTCTGAGCACCAACACTCTTTCAGCAGCAGCTGCCTCACACTCACACAGTCAAACACATTCACACTGGGAGCTGCCCAGTACAACCAGTCTGATACAAGCAGACACTGAGTAGCTCCACTGGAGCAGCTGGAGGTTCGGTGCCTTGCTCCAGGGCACTTCAGCAGTGTACAGTGAGGGAGGGAGAGCTCTATGGAGGGGTTGGTGAGAGCTGTTGGGACTGAACCAAACTGAGCTGTTGATTCTCAGTGGGATCAGCAGGACTAGTAAACCTTTACCACTACAGGGAGTCATCAGATTCACTGTTCACATCCAAATATCACTTCATGGACCTTTACCTTGTGTTTGTCTCTGTGTGGACAGACATAATGTGAGCTCATTCTTCATGATTCCTCCACAGAGTGGACCAGGAGAGCTCAGAGGTTCCCAGTGGTCAGTCTGCCCAGCAGCATCAAACACACCTGGACTCCATATTTATGGTCTGTACATGGACAACAACTACTTTTACATCTATTGTGTTCACAATAATCTCCATGCTGCACTTTTTAGACCAGTGGATTGTCAGTCTGTCCAACATGGATCTGATGTTTGCTTCCATGATTTGACTTTGATTGAGTCATTCATATAATATTCTGTTCCAGCTGCTGGAGGACAACATTGTCACTTTTGTGAAGAACGAGCTGAAGAAGATCCAGAAGGTTCTGAGTGCAGATTACCCAGAATGCTCAGAGAGTCAGAGGGAGGATGAGGAGGTGTTGGATGGTGAGGATGAAGAGCAGAGGAGGAGCAGAAAGGCATTTCTGAAGATCACAGTGCACTTCCTGAGGAGAATGAAGCAGGAGGAGCTGGCTGACCGTGTGCAGAGCAGTAAGAGGATTTCTCTAAAGATTTAACTCGCTGGATAAACGAGACATTTGCTGATGTCTCAACAGACGGACCAAATTATATTCACATACTTATTCTTTATAGCCAAAATTGGTTACAACTCACAAATTTAAATGTATAACAATGCCATGATGATTCAATGTATTTAAAATTTTGAAAAGAATCATATTTTTCTTTTAAATATACAAAGAGAGACCACTCCTTTTCTTCTGACTGATGTGTTGCTAACTTCAGTATTTTATAAATGTAAATGTTATGGCAATTCGTGATGTAATTTCTTAAAGGAAGGTTTCACACCGCCACCTGCCTGCACAAGGGTTCACAGAAAACGTGTTTTAAATAGCAGCTGCCCCCAGGTGTGTGCCACCAGCTATTTAATACAGTGAAATGCGGCAGAGCAAAATCTGTGCTCTTGGATGCGGGCAACAACCACTTCCCTTCAGTGGAATGACTGGTGGCAAAAAGTTAGCCCCATAACTTTTAGTCTCAGTGAGAAACAAAATAGATATTTTCTATCTGAGCAGATCATTTTTTCTGCTTTAGGGGAATAAAATAGTCATATTTTGTTCATCAATCACTTAATGGTCATATTTTCTGTCTTCATTAAGAACATTTTGGTGGAGTTTGTCAGCATAAACTTAAATCCAATCTGAAGAAGAAGTTCCAGTGTGTGTTTGAGGGGATTGCTAAAGCAGGAAACCCAACCCTTCTGAACCAGATCTACACAGGGCTCTTTATCACAGAGGGAGGGACTGCAGAGGTCAATGAAGAACATGAGATCAGACAGATTGAAACAGCATCCAGAAAACCAGGCAGACCAGAAACAACAATCAGACATGAAGACATCTTTAAACCCTCACCTGGAAGAGATGAACCAATCAGAACAGTGATGACAAAGGGAGTGGCTGGCATTGGAAAAACAGTCTTAACACAGAAGTTCACTCTGGACTGGGCTGAAGACAAAGCCAACCAGGACGTACAGTTCACATTTCCATTCACTTTCAGAGAGCTGAATGTGCTGAAAGAGAAAAAGTTCAGCTTGGTGGAACTTGTTCATCACTTCTTCACTGAAACCAAAGAAGCAAGAATCTGCAGGTTTGAAGAGTTCCAGGTTGTGTTCATCTTTGACGGTCTGGATGAGTGTCGACTTCCTCTGGACTTCCACAACACTAAGATCCTGACTGATGTTACAGAGTCCACCTCAGTGGATGTGCTGCTGACAAACCTCATCAGGGGGAAACTGCTTCCCTCTGCTCACCTCTGGATAACTACACGACCTGCAGCAGCTAATCAGATCCCTCCTGAGTGTGTTGACATGATGACAGAGGTCAGAGGGTTCACTGATCCACAGAAGGAGGATTACTTCAGGAAGAGGTTCAGAGATGAGGAGCAGGCCAGCAGAATCATCTCCCACATCAAAACATCACGAAGCGTCCACATCATGTGCCACATCCCAGTCTTCTGCTGGATCACTGCTACAGTTCTGGAGGATGTGTTGAAGACCAGAGAGGGAGGAGAACTGCCCAAGACCCTTACAGAGATGTACATCCACTTCTTGGTGGTTCAGTCCAAAGTGAAGAAGATCAAGTATGATGGAGGAGCTGAGACAGATCCCCACTGGAGTCCAAAGACAAGGAAGATGATTGAGTCTCTTGGAAAACTGGCTTTTGAGCAGCTGCAGAAAGGCAACCTGATCTTCTATGAATCAGACCTGACAGAGTGTGGCATCGATATCAGAGCAGCCTCAGTGTACTCAGGAGTGTTCACACAGATCTTTAAAGAGGAGAGTGGATTGTACCAGGACAAGGTCTTCTGCTTCGTCCATCTGAGTGTTCAGGAGTTTCTGGCTGCTCTTCATGTCCATCTGACATTCATCAGCTCTGGAGTCAATCTGCTGGCAGAAGAACAAACAACATCCTGGTGGTCTAAATTAATTACAGACAAAGGGAATCTAAAATATCTCCACCAGACTGCTGTGGACAAGGCCTTAGAGAATCAACAAGGACACCTGGACTTATTTCTCCGCTTTCTCCTGGGTCTTTCACTGCCAACCAATCAGAATCTCCTACGAGGTCTGCTGACACAGACAGGAAGGATATCAGAGACCAATCAGGAAACAGTCCAGTACATCAAGAAGAAGATCAGTGAGAATATCTCTGCAGAGAGAATCATCAATCTGTTCCACTGTCTGAATGAACTGAATGATCGTTCTCTAGTGGATCAGATCCAACAGACCCTGAGTTCAGGAAGTCTCTCCACAGATAAACTGTCTCCTGCTCAGTGGTCAGCTCTGGTCTTCATCTTACTGTCATCAGAAAAAGATCTAGACGTGTTTGACCTGAAGAAATACTCTGCTTCAGAGGAGGCTCTTCTGAGGCTGCTGCCAGTGGTCAAAGCCTCCAACAAAGCTCTGTAAGTACAGAAATAGCTGGATTTCTGTATTATCACTCAAATACTCTAATATCTTTTCGACTTAGAGAGATTATACAGACATTATATATCACTAACATTGGGAACTCCTCACTAGCTGATATCATTTTTACAGAACTGATTTAAAATGTTAATGGTTTTGGCTGAGTGATGCAGTGCTGGTCACAAATGTTATTTTTCTTATTGTTGATCATTGTCTCTACAGACTGAGTGACTGTAACCTCTCAGAGAGAAGCTGTAAAGCTCTATCCGCAGTTCTCAGCTCCCAGTCCTCTAGTCTGAGAGAGCTGGACCTGAGTAACAACAACCTGCAGGATTCAGGACTGAAGCTGCTTTCTGTTGGACTGGAAACTCTCAGGTCAGGATTCGTCAACCTGTTCAACTGATAACTAGGGATGGGAATCAAGAACCGCTTAACGATTCCGCTTATCGGTTCTGCTCGTTGCAAATGCATCATGACGTCACACACACGCCGCGTTGTTTTGGTTCAGAACGCAGCAAACATGGCGTTGAGGCAGGATCGCTCTAAAGTTTGGTTATATTTCACGCGACAAGGCGACAACGGTCACTTGCAACACTTGTAATGTTTCCATTTCGTCAAAGGGGGAACTACCTCCACTATGCAGAAACATTTGACCACACAGCATCAATTCATTTGCAGGACTGTCGCGTATTTGATACACTACTACTTAGAGACACAAGTGAGTCAAGCAGCAGTGGAGCTAACGAGACGCCATCTGTTATTAATGCCTTAGGTAACTTTAAATGACATGATAATTTTTCTGCACAAAACTTATTATACTTATTGGCTAAAAATGTGTGTCAAAATAAGTAATTTCATTGGTTACATTTTCGTGACCGATCAACACATGGTTAATTTAAATATTCAAATGAACCATGTGTTGATTCCACAGTTGCTACCACCAGGCTGTCAATCAAGCTCTCAGTGACAGAGAATGTAAAGTTAACCTTTATCTATCCAGATAAAAACATTAAGAACAGTTTCTGTATGATGTTTATTAGACCTATGTAATCTGAATTGGAAGGGAACGTTGTCATGAGCTGTATCTTGTATATTTATTATTAGCTATGTGGTATGTGTATGCACCTTTATGTAATCTGGTGGAAAAACATTAAAATTTAAAACCGGATCATACCAAACAAATATCTGCTTGTGTGTCCCCGTGTTTGCAAAGTGTCCTCCTATTTGATGTGAAGGAAATGGCCACCCTATTTCAGTCTGTGTTTTTAGTTTTTATGGCACATAATGGCAGTTGGTCTTAAAAAACTTTTTTTTTTTTTGTCTGGACCAATTAATGTGAAAATGAACAATTTCCTAATCCTAAGGCACTCTTGATAATCTTTCAAGGCACACACGAGCGTACCATGGCATACTGGTTGAGAAACACTGCCTAGGCTATGGGTCCCTGGACTTTACTTTGAGAAGTAGCTCACATACTTTTAGGTTTGTTCTGAGGTTGCTACACATAGTTTGTGTATACTCTGTGCTGTGTCTTCTGATCAGATATTGAAGCGAGTTAATACAAACAAAGAAATTTGTACTTATTCCCTCACCCAATGAGAATCGATAAGGAATCGGATCGATAAGCAATATCGATGATGGAATCAGAATCGTTAAATTCTTATCAATTCCCGTCACTACTGATAACCACTTTAAACCTGAATTATTATATTATAATATTATTATATATCACCAACATTGGGAATTCCTCACTAGCTGATATCATTTTTACAGAACTAATTTAAAGTGTTTTTGGTTTTGGCTGAGTGATAAAGTGCTGGACACAAATGTTACTTTTCTTATTGTTGATCATTGTCTCTACAGACTGAGTGACTGTAACCTCTCAGAGAGAAGCTGTGAAGCTCTGTCCTCAGTTCTCAGCTCCCAGTCCTCTAGTCTGAGAGAGCTGGACCTGAGTAACAACAACCTGCAGGATTCAGGACTGAAGCTTCTTTCTGTTGGACTGAAGAGTCCACACTGTAAACTGGAAACTCTCAGGTCAGGATTCGTCAACCTGTTCAACTAATAACCATTTTAAACCTGAATTATGTTGATGGACACAATTGTAATCTTCCTAACATTGTTTTGTTCATTTAGTTTGAGTCTCTTTCCTTGAACATGTTTATTATGTAATGTGTTTGTAGCACCCCAACACTCAGTAAATTCTTAAGTTAAAGCAATTCACCTTGGACTTGAATGATGGGGTGTTGGGGTTTGATTTATTAAGGTAGCTACCACAAAGGTTTACCTGTTTTGTGTGAAACTTTTTATGGCCTAAAAAACACAATTATGCAATCGCATAATTCAATGCATAATCAGCCAAAGTCCGCATATTTATGCGGGGCCGCATTTTTTCAAACACACCGCACTTTCGCTGCTTGCTTTTGCAAGTTTATTTCATCGCATAAAATTGCATAAATATCCATCGCATTTTTAAAAAAAACGTGCCGCATAATGAAGGATTTTTGCCCGCACCAATCACAAAAAGAACTCCGCATTTTTCTGGAAGGACTGAATAACCAACAACTTTGTTAGACTAAGCAGTGGTTCTATTAATACGTACTCTACACTATTTTAAATAACTGACCCCAGACAACTCTTTCAAATAAATGAAATAATAGTTAACTAACCAGTTGTTTTCCAGTTTAACACAAATAATATTTACTTTGTTAGTTAACAGATAAACAAAAATGAAATAACAGATATAAAATCAGAGTACGGTCCAGGAGCGCGGTACACTATAACAAATAGAACTGGCTGCAGTGTTTTCCAGTTTGGGTGAGAAAGACTAAGAACAAGGCTTTCAAATGAATTATAATTTAGTTTAGGTTTAGGGTCCATTAAAACGCTCGAATCATATATAGCTGCTACTCCACCTCCTCGGCCAGTGCCTCGAGGAATGTGAGTATTAATATGACTGGGGGGTGGATTCATTTAGGCTAACATACTCCTCGTGGGACAACCAGGTCTCAGTAAGACAAAGTAAATCAATATCATAATCTGATATTAATTCATTCACTAAAACAGCTTTAGAGGACAGAGACCTGATATTTAACAGCCCACATTTCATTCTCTTATTTTGTGCCACTGAGGAGTTAGTTTTAATTTTTATTAGATTTTTATGTTTAACTTTATTTCTTTAAATAATTTAGGTGGTCGGTGGACAGACACAGTCTCTATGGGGTTTTGGGTGGGTGACTGTTCTAATGGAAGAGCAGAGAAGTGTGTAAGACAGCAGCTCTGCTTCCTGGTCCTAACTCTGGACTGTCAGGTTTTAGAAATAAACTTCTCCATATTTCTAGATAAGAGAGCCGCTCCGTCCAAAGTGGGATGGATGCCGTCTCTCCTAATCAGTTTTCCCCAAAAAAGGCTGCCAGTTATCTTAATACCCCTTAATACGATTTCTCTATACTTATAAAACTCAGATCAAATATGCTACTTAACTAATCAAAATAGTGGGCCCACGCACACACACACACACACACATACACACACACGGACACAAAAATAATAAAGGTTGCAGGCCTGTGTGTTGCTCGGTGAGGTGCGGCAGGCAAATCCTTATCCTCAGTGACAATTAACAGTCACATAAAAAATCCAACTCACGGTCTGGAATAATTCCTGGAGAAACAGTTAATGAAGAGATGGAGATGAAAGCCAACGGCAGCAGAAGTAAAGTCCTCTTCAGGAAGCGTGAAACAGTCCTTCCCGTTCAGAAATGGCGTCCTCTTGGCTCGATTCTCCCGCCCCTTTTTCGCTCACTCCCTTACCTATGGCCAATTACCAACAGGTGACACTCAGTGATAACTACAGCAACCAATCAAATGAAACAGCATGAACCAATGACACTAATCTGAAAATTCATGTTTAGTTTACCACACACTTTTCTTCAGCTACTATACAGAACAGTTTAATGTAACTACTTAATTAACTATTTACACTCTACTTTATTTATTATGAATTTATGTTAATCTATCGGTTAACATTTCATCTTTCACTGCTTTTAACCTAAATTACTTTCAGTTTATTTGCATTACTGAATTATTAAATTAATTCACTGAAATTATTATTTGTATTTCAAATTAACTTGTTTTAACCCCTGTACTTTTACACCGGACTACATGTTGTTCTGTGTGTTTGCAGGCTGTCAGGCTGTCTGATCACAGAGGAAGGTTGTGCTTCTCTGGTCTCAGCTCTGAGCTCCAACCCCTCCCATCTGAGAGAGCTGGACCTGAGCTACAATCATCCAGGAGACTCAGCAACAAAGCTGTCTGCTGGACTGGAGGATCCACACTGGAGACTGGACACTCTCAGGTATGAGGCGGATCAATACAGTAGTAGTAGTCAGGTGACAGAGGAAAGGTGATGACATTTCTGTTTTTCTGGACTGATATCTTGTTTCGACATTGGAAAATACAATTAAGAAATACAAAATTCTAAATATAGTTTAGTTCAGTTCAGTTCAGTTTTATTTGTATGTCACCAATTCATAACAGAAGTTGAGAGAGACAGACTCTGGATGGTAGAGAAGGTCAGAGACAAAGGTGCACATGAAGAAGATGATGACAATGACAACAACAATGGACAATAATAATAGTAACTATAATAATAATATCAGTAATTTTGAGGCTCCACCAGGATCCATGAGAACCTGCGAGACGAGAAAGCACAAGAACTCCGGGGAAGAAGTGAAGTTAGTAACATGCATTAATGGGACATGAATGAGTGCAGAAAGAGAGAGAGAGGAAGAGATGTGGGGATGATTTATGTTGGAATTAAAGGACATGTCCTGATCAAAGGTAACTCCAAGATTCCTGACAGTGGTGCTAGGAATGTGAGTATTAATATGACGGGGGGGGGTCATTTAGGCTAACATACTCCAAGTGGCACAGTCAGGTCTCAGTAAGACAGTAAATCAGTATCATAATCTGATATTAATTCATTGACTAGAACAGCTTTAGAGGACAGAGACCTGATCACACGGCCAGTTTGAGCTCTAATCTGTTCACAGTGTGAACTAGTTAGCAAAGCACAGACTCTTAAAGTGACAGTACAGGTATTAACACTAAAGTTCAAATATACTGTTCAAATGTACAAAACATGTTATGAACTTCATCAAACTCATATTCTTGGATATTTGTCAGGACTTTGTTTCAAACAAAGAAAATAAAGATATACTTTCAACCTGGTTACATTAGACACAACTACTTTATAAACTGAACCCCAAGTGGACAAAGAAATCAGTTGATGCAGGTTTAATCATTTCATTTACTGACTGACTGGTAGAGGAAACTGAGTCTGAACTTTATGATGATCATCAATATAATACTGATAATAATAATATATCATCAATAAGTGAACATAATGAGCTGTAGCCATCGGCCAATCAGCAGAAGCTCCAGTGAACTGAAAGACTATCAGCTGATTAATAATAAGTGCTCCATGTGAAGATGTAAGTCCATTTGTAGAGAATAAGCTCTGTGTATGAGAGCGATGTAATGTCCATGTTTCCATGCTGCTCTGACCCCCCTCCTCCTTTCAGGGTGGAGCCTGCTGGAGTCCGATGGTTGAGACCAGGTCTGAGGAAGTGTAAGTGTGAAAACAAAGCAGCACACATTCAACCATCTTCACACTGTGACATCACTCATTCACAGCTCTGATGTCATCATCACAGTGTCAATCAATGATCAGATGATAGATCAATACCTGCAGCTGTATTGTGTCTTGTTCTCTCCATCAGATTCCTGTGAACTCACAGTCGACACAAACACAGTGAACAGAAAGATCAAACTGTCTGACAACAACAGGAAGATGACAGCTGTGGAGGAGGATCAGTCATATCCTGATCATCCAGACAGATTTGACTTCTGGGATCAGCTGCTGTGTAGAAATGGTCTGACTGGTCGCTGTTACTGGGAGGTCGAGTGGAGAGGAAGAGTTTCTATATCAGTGAGTTACAGAGGAATCAGCAGGAGAGGAAACAGTAGAGACTGTGTGTTTGGATGGAATGATCAGTCCTGGAGTCTGTGCTGCTCTGGTGGTGAATACTGTTTCTGGCACAATAAC
>NW_026136892.1:0-25000 GCF_905237075.1 Dicentrarchus labrax | reverse complement strand
TAAGAATAGAGTTCAAAATAGCAAAAACACACTGAAAACACACTAAAACTGCAACAATGAAAGGAGCTGCCATGACAGGCTGCCGTTGTCGCCGGCGCCATTCCATGGAATGGAATTTAATGTAGAAAGGCTCGTCCCACACTGTGCTTCAAACGCATTACTTTATACAAAAGTGTTTCTACCTGTTCCTTAAAATGGTTCTTGGTGTTTGACGTGTTTGTACACATAAAAAAGTGACGGAGGTCGTTTGTAAAGAAAGAATTGCTGCATAAAGAGGGTTCGATTGTCAGATTGTTGAAGAAATAATCAGATCAGAACTCCACCAACCGCGTAGTTTATGGCACCATAAGCTCCGCTGATCCTCGCTCTGTGTGTCTCTGTTTTCTAGGGTCAGACGATACACGACATCCCCCCCGGAGGTTCTGATCGACTGTGTGCAGCTGGTGAAAAACAACAGCATCCAAGGTAAAGATCTGCCTTCTGATAGAGTCAGGATTCAGAAGGAGCCTTTTGTTGCCTTTATTATCCAGATCTTCTGTATTTAAAGAAAAAGAAACTGTGTGTTTACGCCGTCAGGCTGCAAGATGAACAACATCAACGTCGTTTACACGCCGTGGGCCAACCTGAAGAAAACCGGAGACATGGACGTAGGACAGATCGGCTTCTACCGACAGAAAGAGGTCCGTATGAACGACACGGAAATGACACGCCGACGTTAAACAAACGACCGGTTCGGGGGTTTGATGCCGATGTGTTTCACAGGTGAAGATCGTGGCGGTGGAGAAGAAGGTCAACGAGATCGTGAACCGGCTGGAGAAAACGAAAGTGGAACGCCTCCCCGACCTGGCGGCGGAGAAAGAGTCGAGAGACAGGGAGGAGAGGAACGAGAAGAAAGCGCTGCTCCAGGATCAGAAGAAGAAAGAGAAGGATGAGCAGAGGAGGAAAAAGGAGATGGAGGAACTCCGGTAGGTCTTAGTGGAATACTGTGACGTTGTTTTAATAAAGCTGGATAGTCTTTTAATTCTTCACTAAAACATCCAAGATCTGCTGTTTAATATTCACATTCTTACCAAAATCAGCAGTTACACTTTAAAGTAACATCCACCTCATATATATATATATATATATGTGTGTGTGTACTGTATTAAATCTCTGTATATTGTCTCTCCAGGAACTACTCGTCACTGATGAAGAGTGAGAACATGCAGACTAATGAGGTGAGGACAGATCTGTGTGTTACTCAGATTAACTGAATGTCAAGTGTTTGATTCTCCGCATTAACCTCGCTGCGTGTCGTTGGCAGGACGGTAACGATTCAGACGACTTCATGTGAGCGAGGCGACCGACGGGCGGCGAGCAGAACCGGATCCTTCGTGCTCGCTGCCCGGCTGCAGCTCTGCACTGACATTGAGGGAGAAACCAATGGATACCTTTTTTTTTTTGTTTGTTTTTGTTTTGCTTTTGGGACACTTGGGAGCAGAAAGCGACGCCAGACAGCGACAGCGTCAGGACTTTATAATCCACGTGCTGATTGGTTCGAGACTCTGCTCCCAAACCGAGCTGGCTGGCCTCGTCACCACGGGGACGCCGTAGAGCGGGACAACGGGAACGCCGAGGAGTCATTCTGGAGGAAAAACACTCAAATAAAACAGAACTGTGTTTGTTTGGGTTGATGGTGTCGACGGATGTCGGTGTACGATTGCGTGTTTTAATCACCCCGGAAGACCTTCTGCTCACGTTCTTCATGTTGTCATTTCTCTGCATGTCCGATTTTATTGATTCAAAGTATTAATTAAAGCTACTCATGTTGACGAGCCCTTATATTCTCTTCATAAATCCTTCCACGGTGAACCAGGGGCGGATCCAGGTAGGCAGCGCTAGACGAGGCCTGGCCACCACAGTTTAGTGTCAAATATAACAGATTAATTCAGATTAATTTTAAATATAACTTGTTAAATAATGGGAATACATTTTATAATAGGCTTAAATTCAATGTAATGCAGTGGTTCCCAAACTTTTTCCTTCATATACCCCTTTTCTGTCATTTATTAAACTGACTGCCATATTTTATGTATTTTTCATATTATATTAAAACTGTACAATGAACCTGAACACTGAACTCAGTAACTGCAGGAAGTTTGTCTAAAACCAGAGATTTGGAGGAATTTGGAGCAGATTGTTTCCTGTTTAGAGAAGTTTTTATACAAGTTTCAGGCTGTATGATTGTTATAATACATAGTACATAATAGGCTACCTTTTGGTAGAGAAATAATAAGTTTGGAGGATGATGTAAAAGTAAACTCAGATAACTACACACAAAATAGACGTTGAATTAACAGTGTTGTGAGTCGGTCTTGAATTCGGCGTGTATCTGATCCTCCAACCAGCTCTTATATCTGTGAGAAATCTTAACTTCAGTAACTGTCGGTCCCTCATTCCCACTCTCTCCCCTCCACTCCAACAGTGCAGCTACAACAGAGGCTGAGTGAGCTGAAGCGACAAAATGTAAAGTTTGTACACAATACAGTTTATCTTTATCGATTATATTGGTGCCGAATTGACAAGAAGACTGTCGACATGTGACCTCCTTTAGCTCGTGTTTCTAGAGTTAAGTGTTTTTACGGACCAGTAGGAATTGTTAAAATGGGATATTTCTTAAAGGGAGTTTGGTTCAGGGAGCTTTTAGTTGAATTCAAACAGGATAACGCTAAACAGGAATTAATGGACACCTAGCAGCCAGTCAGAATCGATCTTTCACCCAGACTACGGTTCTTTAAGAGACTACCCACCCACTACTTTACTAACTTTACTTAATTAATCTGATTACATTCTACAGAAGTTGCCTTGGTTATATGTTAATGCAACCCTTTTGGGAATAGATTCACATAATTACATAATAATAATAATGATAGCACTAGCACATTGTATTTCCATGAACAGCATGTAATCTTTGAGATAAAGATAAAATAAAAAGGTTTGGAGGATGCGGGCATCGATCCCGCTACCTCTCGCATGCTAAGCGAGCGCTCTACCATCTGAGCTAATCCCCCACAATGCCCTGAAAAATGTGACGTCACTATAAATTGTAAATTGTAAAGCTGCATCTTTGCAACCGGATAAAAAACATCTACGTTTAGCTTTTAACACCGTGATTTCTTTACTTTCGGGCATTACTCTTTATCCCTGTTCCAGGCGTTCACTCTGACTGTGCAGCTTATTAGCATTCATTAAATTCGTTATTAAAATACGACTCACCAGAGAAGATCTTTACAGCAACTCGTGAGTATAACTTCATTATTGTTTGTTTTGTAGTCGAAATTTAAAAAAAAAAAGTTTGGAGGATGCGGGAATCGATCCTGCTACCTCTCGCTTTGCGGCTTCCTGCATCTTGTCAATTTCACCAAAGTAAGCCCAAATGAGCCAATCACGTTTCTCCCTGTGGGCTTACTTTTGACCAATCACGTTTCTCCCCTGTGTCTCACTCTTCGGCGGTCGGTACAGTCTCATCAATGTCAGCTATCAGGTACTGCGCAGTCGCATTGGTGTTTTCATGCTCTTCATCCATTCATCCATCTTAAGGTCAGATATGCTTTTTAGACGTGATGTGGTATTATCGGACACATTTCCTCTTCATCCCTAGGTGTTGCCATTGCTATAGCTTGCAAACAGTAATGTTAATGTTGGATAGCATTAACAGCCAGTAGGTGCTGTCGCTCAGTCCATTCATGTGAATAATGACGGATCAGACACAAATGCAGAATATTTCTTTAATGAGAAATGTTTGTATTTTATTTCTGTTTGTGCAGTTTTACAACCAAAAACGAGTCTCAGTCTCCTGTATTGCTGGAGGCTTCAGTGAAAGGAAGGAACATCTGCCTGGTGCACTAATGTGGGAAACGAGCAGTTTTCAGTGCTGACAGCCGGTGAGGGACAAACACTGGACGCTATGGCTGCTGGCCTGATGAAGCGGTACAGGGAGGCAGGAGAGGCGGCACCAGGAATCATGTACGTGGACAGAGACTGCTGCAGTCAGCCCTTGTCGGGTGAAGGCCATGTTTGCAGAGTGGGACGGGCTTCAAGTGCGCCTCGATATGACATTTCATGCACCGGTTTGCTGCAGGTGTCACAACGGAGGCTCAACCTCTGTACGGCATTTTCATGGCCCGCCTGTCCACGTGCATTTTTGAGTGGGATCCGGAAGATGTTGCTGCTCTTCGTCGCGCCAAGGAGGGTGAGCTGGCAGCAAGGAGGATTGGCCACATCGGAGAGGAGGCGGTGACCACTCGCATCACCCGGAGGGAGTTGGCGCTGCACTGCAGGAGGAAGACCAGAGGGGTGGAGGAGACCATCAGGCTGATTGGGTCACTGATCGGTCTGTTTGACGGTGCAAGTGGGAAGGACACTCTGGGAGTTCCTCTGCTGGACCACGAACGCATCCAGCAGATATGGCAGGAGCAGGAGAAACACGTGGGCTGTATCCAAGACCCAGAGGACTTCCTGCTCTACATCAAGACAGGCACCCTGAAGAAAGGAGATGTGGAGCTGCTACAGGTGTGCCCCTGGCTCTACCTCCCTGGAGTCCTTCCACCTCCACTTAAACAGATTTATTCCAGGTATTGCATACATATGGGTTACTAGTAAACTAGCAAACTGCATTAAGGCATTGTTTATTAAAGTGCAACAATAATAATAATGGTAACGAAAATAAAAGTAAACTTAAACTGTCTGAAGTCCTGTTATTGTGACTTTGTTCTCACTCATTGTGAGATTCTTGTGCAGGAAAAGGAGCTCATTGATATGATTTGGGGTTAGGCAGTATCTTTACTGCGCCAGTGTGGAGAAATGTCAAAATAAAAGTCCTGTATTTATGCCTCCAGAGATTGCATATTTGACCATATTTGAGGTTCTGTAAAAACATATTGCTCAATAATTCCTGGCTATGGATGATATATTTGACTTCTACACGTCTAAGACTACAAGTATATTTAATGTCAAGCATTTTTACTGCAGCAATTTGGAGAAATTTAACAACAAAAGTCCATATTTGAGTAATAATATTTTACAGTAGCTCAAATATGAGAAAATATGCCACTTGGAGGTACACATATGGACGTAAACGCGCTGCTGCGTCATCACGCACGAGTCTACTGGGGTTCATGGAGGGAAAAAAAAAATCGATCTCATGCCCTATGAATCCATATTGCAAAAATTTAAATGAAATCGATCCAAAATCGATTAAATCTTTATTGATTAAATTTTTTTTACCCAGCCCTAGTTACTAGTTTCTGATATTTCTAATATTACAGTCCTGAACAACACCGGTGGATTATCCATTGCCAACCCCACGATCACGAGTGCTATATTGCTTAAACATATTAAGAATAATTTCTTTTTTCTGTTTTGTTTTTGTAGGTGAATTGCTGGGAATGGAGTACTTGTACAACCAGACCGGCAAAACACTGAGTCCAGTGCTCCAGAACCCAGAGGAGGAGGACAGGCTGGTGGAGGAAGTCAGTGATGAGGACGTACAAGATGAGGGATTCGAAGAAGAGATCACAGAGGACATCACAGTTCCTGTGCTCGAGGAGGATGACCCCTGCCGTCATCTGGAGAACAGGCCCTCACCGTTGATGACGAGTCCTCAGGCCTCTCCACCTCAGGCCTCTCCATCACCTGCTGATCTGCCGTCCACGTCCTCTGAGGCTGCACGGGAGAGTGAAAACAATCTGTCCGACGAGGCTCAGGTAAGACACTTAAACGGCTATTTCAATCCAATCTCAATTACATTTTATTTCCCATTTATTATTATTAATCAATCCATTTATTAGGGAGCAGTCATTGGACCGGATGGGATCGCTGGGTGGGACAAGGTCCAGGATCTCGCTGCTTACCTGGTGGGTCTCCGTGAGGCGTCTTACCTCACTGAGCTGCAGGTGATCCAGGTCATCCAGCTGTGGACAGCTCTCCCTGAAGGCGACAAGGAGCTGGTCGACTACCAGCCTCGTCATCAGCAGCGACTGACAAGTGGCTGTTTTAAGGCTCCCAAGCGGTCTGGAGTCACGCCGGGTGTGGAGAGCGTTAAGCGCTGCTTGATAGGACATCCTGGGGGGCCCAGCTCAGTGGCCCAACACCAGCCGCTTGGTTGAGGCCATGTGCATAAGGCTGTGCACTTTACACAAGAAAACCACCAAGAAGGCTGCATTGTCCACCCCCAGATGGACTAAAATTCTCAGCGACTACCACCACATCCAGGACTTAGTGCTCAACAGTCCAAGGGTTATGGTGGAGACAATGATCCAGCTGTTTGAGCTTAATCAGCGGACACTCATTCAATGGTAGGTCAGGCTCATCATTTACCTCAAATTGACTGAATAGTCCTCTAATGAATAAATATCTAACACAAATGATCTTCTCTCAGGTTTCAACGGCGGCTGAAGAGCCAGGAGATGAGTATCCTTTCTCAGGGAATGGCTCCAACCAACCCGATTCCTGTGGCACCTGACCAGCTTCCACCACCGAAGGAACGACTGCAGCTCCTTCCTTCAGCATCAGGCCCACGGCACGAATTTGTCCTCCCTCCAAATCTGGAAGGACAGGCTCCTGTTTTGCGGCCAGACCGACGGCCAGCTGCTGCCACCAGGGAGTGCCCCATCACACCTGGCCCCACCACACCAGACATTGCTCAGCCCATTGCAGCTCAAGTGTGAAAGTGGACTTGAACTACAACATTTCATCACTGCAAACTGCATTAAGGCATTGTTTATTAAAGTGCAACAATAATAATAATGGTAACGAAACTAAAAGTAAACATAAACTGTCTGAAGTCCTGTTGTTGTGACTTTGTTCTCACTCATTGATATGATTTGGGGTTAGGCAGCTCCTTTTTGCAGTGACAGTATCACCCGCAGTTGAAAACACCCGCTCTGACGCAACACTGGTCCCTGGGACACAAAGGTATATCTTCGCAGGGCGAGCCAACAGTGGATGCTCCCTTTCATTTGACCTCCACCAGCTCAGAGGACTTTCATTCAGCCCAGCAGGATTTTCCACCCTGTGTCTTCTGATTTCATCTTCAGCCCTCATTGCTGGAGTTTTCGGTCCATGTTCCTTTACTGTTGGTGAGTAAACTGCCCCAAGGAGAGACAAGGTGCTGGATTTCTTGGGCTTCTTGGGTGAAGTTGCTTCCCCCCCATCTCCTCAGCTCCTTCATCAGCATCATTACCATCAGTATTTTGCTGTTGAATAAGACGGGGAAAAAAAACCCAGAAATAAATAAATAGATTGAAAATCATTAATGAACTCTTTTAAATGATATAATATTCCTTATAATCCAATAGAGACTTTTAATTCTCAATGAAAACATTATTATTAAATTGAACAGTTTCATCACGTGCAGCAGTGGCAGCGTCGGTCTGCAGTCTGGAGAAGGTGTCACCTCGCTCTTTAGCAGACAGGGATGGTAGGGCCTTACAGCGAGGATCCAGCGCTGATGCTGCACACAATGTGTCCTGATGCACATCATATCTTAAAGTCATTTCACAATTTATTTTTGTTATCACAGTATGAGTGTAAACATGGCATGCATACAAATATACAATCTCACACATACAAACAAAAAAGTGCATGGATTACAAATTATTAACTGCTACAACTACTCAGTAAAATGAGAAAATGCTCATATAAAATACAAAACTTTGCTTTTGTAATGTTTTGATTTGGCCTACCAGAGGGCGAGAAGTGGGGGGGGATTTTAGACCTGCTCGTGAGAACCTCGTGGTCTGTAGCACATGAGACACGAGGCACCACTCGTTGTCCATGTAGTGAGAAGTCACTGTCCAGTACGATGTGCAGGTGTCACAAGTTACGCTGACTGCATTTTGGTCAGGATGTGGTCTTTCACACATGTATACATCATAACAGCTTCAGTCACATGTTTACGTTACTGCGCTCAATGCAGCCGTGAGTCCGATCTCCGTGGTCAAACCAGCCGCACGTAAATTTCAACTGTGCACGTATTCTCAGCATTACGGTAAAGGCAGAAAAACAGCGTATTCACTTCTGGTTTTCAAAATAAAGGTATTATGAACATTAAGCTATGAGTCGAGCCTACATTTAAAATAAAATATGTTGCATTAAAGTTTTCCATGCGCCCATGATGAATAAAAAACACCTCATATCGAGTATCTTTACTGCGCCAGTGTGGAGAAATGTCAAAATAAAAGTCCTGTATTTATGCCTCCAGAGATTGCATATTTGACCATATTTGAAGTACTGTAAAAACATATTGCTCAATAATTCCTGGCTATGTATGATATATTTGACTTCTACACGTCTAAGACTACAAGTATACTCAATATCAAGCATTTTTACTGCAGCAATTTGGAGAAATTTAAGATCAAAAGTCCATATTTGAGCAATAATATTTTATAGTAGCTCAAATATGAGAAAATATGCCACTTGGAGGTACACATAAAAACTTTAATGCAACATATTTTATTTTAAATGTAGGTTCGACTCATAGCTTAATGTTCTAAATACCTTTATTTTGAAAACCGGAATTGAATACGCTGTTTGTCCGCCTTTACCGTAATGCTGAGAATACTCGCACAGTTTAAATTTACGTGCGGCTGGTTTGACCACGGAGATCGGACTCACGGCTGCATTGAGCGCAGTTTCACGTTGCACCATAACGAGCCGCTTGAAGCCTTCGTTTCCCGCTACCGAGTGTTCCCGCCGTGTTTACGGCCCGCGGAGAATCGGCCGCTAATGTTAGTTCTGCCCCGGACGGCTGGTTGTCGGAAGCTACCGTTAACGTTAACGCAGTGTGATACCTTGTAAAGTGGTTTCTGGGCTCCGCTCGGCAGATCTTGTACACCACTTTGGTTTTATCCCGCTCTTTGTTGCTTTAAACCCGAAATGGTTCCAGACGTCAGACTTTAGTTGGGACGGCGTGCTGAGCGCGGGTTTACCTGCTTCGGTCATTTTGTATGTGCGCTTGAACGTCAACCTGACGTAAACGCGCTGCTGCGTCATCACGCACGAGTCTACTGGGGTTCATGGAGGGGGAAAAAAAAATCAATCTCATGCCCTATGAATCGATATTGCAAAATCTAAATGAAATCGATCTAAAATCGATTAAATCTATTTTTTTTACCCAGCCCTAGTTACTAGTTTCTGATATTTCTAATATTACAGTCCTGAACAACACCGGTGGATTATCCATTACCAACCCCACGATCACGAGTGCTATATTGCTTAAACATATTAAGAATCATTTATTTTTTCTGTTTTGTTTTTGTAGGTGAATTGCTGGGAATGGAGTACTTGTACAACCAGACCGGCAAAACACTGAGTCCAGTGCTCCAGAACCCAGAGGAGGAGGACAGGCTGGTGGAGGAAGTCAGTGATGAGGACGTACAAGATGAGGGATTCGAAGAAGAGATCACAGAGGACATCACAGTTCCTGTGCTCGAGGAGGATGACCCCTGCCGTCATCTGGAGAACAGGCCCTCACCGTTGATGACGAGTCCTCAGGCCCCTCCACCTCAGGCCCCTCCACCTCAGGCCCCTCCACCTCAGGCCCCTCCACCTCAGGCCCCTCCACCACAGGCCCCTGCATCACCTGCTGATCTGCCGTCCACGTAACATGATGGAGGACAACATCCTGCTGCTGCCCCTTCAGTGCTGCCTGACACCTCTGAGGCTACACGGGAGAGTGAAAACAATCTGTCCGACGAGGCTCAGGTAAGACACTTTAACGGCTATTTCAATCCAATCTCAATGACGTGTTTTTCCCATTTATTACTATTAATTACTTTACACAAGAAAGCCACCAAGAAGGCTGGATTGTCCACCCCCAGATGGTCTAAAATTCTCAGCGACTACCACCACATCCAGGACTTAGTGCTCAACAGTCCAAGGGTTATGGTGGAGACAATGATCCAGCTGTTTGAGCTTAATCAGCGGACACTCATTCAATGGTAGGTCAGGCACATCATTTACCTCAAATTGACTGAATAGTTCTCTAATGAATAAATATCTAACACAAATGATCTTCTCTCAGGTTTCAACGGAGATGAGTATCCTTTCTCAGGGAATGGCTCCAACCAACCCGATTCCTGTGGCACCTGACCAGCTTCCACCACCGAAGGAACGACTGCAGCTCCTTCCTTCAGCATCAGGCCCACGGCATGAATTTGTCCTCCCTCCAAATCTGGAAGGGCAGGCTCCTGTTTTGCGGCCAGGCCGACAGCCAGCTGCTGCCACCAGGGAGTGCCCCATCGCACCTGCCCCCACGGCACCAGACATTGCACAGCCCATTGCAGCTCCTGGGATGTTGCCTAGGGTAGGGATTTGCATCCTCAACCCAGACAACACTGTGTCATGCGTACTGCCAGCTTCTGGTGCCTCAGCATCTAGTGCAGGCCCAGCTCCACTTGTTCCTGCACCTGCTACTCCTGTGTCCCGGTACACGCACAGGAACAGGCGCCAGCGGGCCCTTGAGGAGGAGAGTGGAGTCCACAAGAGGAAATATGCGAGAGGGGTCACCTACAATACCTGTAGCCAGTGTGGGCAGCCCAAAACAAAGGAGTTTGGGCATAGTCGTCATGGCAGTGCCACCTTCTGCTCACGTGCCTCAAATGGCAAATCTCTTGAAGAGTGGTTGGCAGAACAGAGAGCAGAAAAATAAGTTTTTAACTATGTTTTGCTTGTATGTATTGTATATATTGTATATTGTGTGTTTGCGTGTATAGTTCCCTGTGTTTATATAGTTTTTCTGAGGTGTGTGTGTGTTTTCATTTCAATACTCGTTTATTTTACATCTTGTGTTCAGATACATTAAATCTGATTATACCAACATTTAAGACTTTTGAAGGCACATTTTATTATTATTATGATCATTATATTAACAGAAAGAGAAATAAACATCACAAGTCATTATATATATATATTATATAACTCCATATGATCTTAAAGTGAGGGGGCAAAAAGATTGGCTCCCTTCCTCGCAGGGACAAAAGCAGTAGTGTTGTAGTTGATTTACAACAGTAACTGTCTGATCCAGCAGCTGGAGGTCCAGTGTGTAACATTAAGGACCATCTATAGATTAGAGAAGCTCATTAACAGACTGTGTACAACAGTTTCTCTTTCTGAGTGTCACAGAGAAACTCAAACAGGCTGGATTACTGATCAACGCTCCTTTTCTGGTCTAAATCTGCTGCCGTTGATTCAGAACTCTGCAGCGCGAGTGCTGACCAGGACCAGAATAAGAGAACACATTACCCCTGTTATAAAGCCTAACATTGGTTTCCTGTCAGGTTTTACAATCATATTGAAATTCTTTTACTTGTTTTGTTTACTTCATGGTCTTGAACCGGTACATCCCCAGACTAAAACCTTTGGCGAGGCAGGCACCTGAGGATCTTTATCTTCTGCTTAATGTTAGTTATTTATTTCAACAATCTCCTTATTCTTGACTTGTTTATCCTCCTTATTGATGTTATGTGGTTGTTGGGCCCGAGCAGCGTCTGCTGAAGGAATTATTATTTCACACAGAGAATCATATTTCTGGCAGCAGTAGCATGCTCTGAATCTCACAAACGTGCAACAAAATTTAACAGTTGGAAAAATGTTTGGATGATTCGGGTCCGGGCCACGGCCATAAACTGCAGCCTCTGGGCCAAGTTTCACCAATGTGTGTGTGTGTGTGTGTGTGTGTGTGTGTGTGTGTGTGTGTGTGCCTCAAATATCTCTGCAGATCAGGATCAGACTGACCTGAGAGTTTCAACACGGCTGCTCTGTGGTTTAAGGGTGTGCAACGTCGGCTTTGTTTGGACTATAAAGATACCGTTAATAACTTATTTCACCGTAGCCATGTGCGCACCAGAGCCAATCACTGCAGAGCCCGTGTTTAAGGTGTTTCCCCGTTGTCTCCCCCTGTCAATCTAAACCTGCGGAAACTTTATAATCATATGGATGCTGTTATAATGTGTAGTGATTGAGATCCTGACCCACCAAACATCCTGGAAAGTGACGAAGTTAATAATCACCTGCAGTAAACGGACTCCCTCACTCGCAAGACAGAGAATTTTAAAACTGTGAGTTTTTCACCAGTAACAGAAAACCTGACAATTTTCTATAGCAATTCATACTTCCTACGGGCGCTGCACTAGTCCCACAAACCCAACAGGACGTCGGACATTTTGGATATAGCTGCCATTTTTGGCTACTCTAAAGACAATCATGATCAAAAGTTCAAATTAAATTTGAGTTTTCATGTTTGATTTAATTCATAGTAAACCTTTTATTAAATACTGTCTTTATACCTGTAAAACCAATTGTATTGTATTTTATTGTCATTTTTGTCATTGTATTGTATTTAGTTTTCATTCCTTTCTGTTTTATTATCATCTTGTCAATCATCTGTGAAGCAGTTTGAACTGCGCTCAAATGTATGAAAGGTGCTATACAAAAAAAGTTTGATTGATCAATAGGTGCCATTAAATAAAACGCACTGGCCCTTTAATTGGAATTCCTGAACCACCAGGATAGCAGCATGTGACAATAAACACACAATAAAACCACAATCCCTTCACCTGTTTTACTGTGGTGAGCAGGTTGTAGTACCGTCTCTGTCCAGCAGAGGTCGGTGTAACACCAATAATCTTCAGTCTGCTTCAACATCTGAGTTTGTTTCCTTCTATTCCTTTTTGTTTCCTCGTAGGCCTCTTTCTTTCTGTCTCTACCCTGAACACTAACCCTGACAACCACTCCTATATTGTCACAATCAGCCAAACAGTTTCTGAAATATTGTCAGTTTAATTAATTAATTAATTAATTAAATGTATTTATTTAACTAATGGAAACTGCCCAACATATTCAAGTTAGGATTCAGCAGTTTCTAAATGCTGGGGACCCTGATTGTACATTTCTAACATAAAACTGGGGTACTCAACATTTATAGGTTCTCATTATTCGCAAGTGAACTAAAACTGCCACCGTTTCCCAACATTACCCACGTATTTAATGTAACATACTTCAGTGAACTGTAGCTGGTCTACTCTCCGCTCAATTATTTGATTTTGGGAGTTGGCCTGTTGTAGGTATGAAGACCAGTTGACAACGATGTTTGTATGAAAGCTGCTCAGCCGTTTTTTTTTTTCATTCCAACAGCTGCTTATCTTGAAACAGTTTAAAGTGAAACTAAAGTTTTCTCCTCACAGTGTCGGCAGATTATCAGGAGGAGGTGAAGTGACAACTGGCTGTGAACTGAATGTGTTTTTCAAGTGTTCGTTTAGTGAGAAGCAGATTAATGAGGACTTTGTGGTTGTTGTAGTTTTTACAGGAAGATGAAGATGTTTGTGGTGTTTGTGATCCTCGTGCACGGTAAGATAACCTTCCTCCCTGTGATCTGATCATTAGTCCAACATCATGTCTTTAATCTGTATTTCTTTCATCTTCACTTCATTAGTCTGTTTAAACTCCAATAAAAACATGAAGATTATATTAAAGGCAGCATATTTTCAATGTTTGTGTAAATCATGATGAATGTAGAAGACTGTACAGTCAGACTGTCTTCAGTTCTGTTCTTCAGGATTATATCCCTGGAGGTTGTTCACATTCTTATAGCTTATATTACCAATAGTATTAATGATCCTAATCCTATTGCTCCTGTTTGTGAGTCCGATCAGTTTTGAATAAAATATGTCACTTAGTCAGGGGTTGTCAGATTACTAAATTATAGAAAAGGGGTCCCTCAAGATAAAAAGGCTGGGAAGCACACTGCTCTAGATATAGGTCTGTAGAAAGCAATCAGAGGTCAGTGCTTTAGATACGGGTCAGAGGTCAGTTTTCTAGTTTACAGGCTGCACACACTGTAGACGACATTCACTTTGTTACAGTCTTTCAACAACTGAACATCATTTATTACAAAATGGACACAGATGGTCCAAAACACTCAGGGTCTGTCTCATCTGTATGCATGTCTCCACGTGTCCATCAGTCCTGTCTTCTCCCTGAGTATCAGTGGCTGCCACTGAAGATGTGATGGAGAGATAGAAGGAAAAGATGTGAGGAAAGAGGAGTTCAGACAGTTAACACACTAATTTAAACAATCAATAAAGTCAGTCTATCAGTTTGTTCTGTTATTGATCCTGTTTGTGAGTTCGATCACAAACAGGAGCAGATTGAGGATCCAGAAGCAATAAGACCTGAAATAAGGCTGCTGTGATTGAACCTCTCTGTCTGTGTGACCTCACAGTTTCCCAGCATGCCTCAGCTGTGGAGCTCTATGAGGGGGAGGAGTTTGTCCTGCTGCCCTGTGAGTATCAAACTTTTGAACTGGACGACCCCACTGTGGTGTGGAGCCGCTACGATCTCAATCCTCCAACCGTCCACCAGCGTCAGCAGGAAGGTGATGAACTTAAAGACCAAAACCAGCTTTACAGCGGCCGAACATCCATGATGGCTGACGCTCTGGAAACTGGAGACCTCAGCCTCACTCTGACAAAACTCCGCCTCTCTGACAGCGGCAACTACACCTGTACCGTCAGAGCATTTCAGAGAGAACAGAAAGTGAGAAACATACAGCTGCAGGTCAAAGGTCAGCAACAAACCCTAAAACCTACTCTTGATTAGTAGTTCCCAACCTGGAGGTCGGTTGCAAAACTAAATGAAAACATACACAGTAGGTCTATATCTCAGCATTTGGCTCACTTATCTGAAGAAAAGTAAATAATTTTTTAAAAAGTTAATTAAGTCTGATTGAACAATGGCCAGCATCGGGGTCAAGAAAACACTGAATTTGTCAGAAAAGAAGCCATTTAAATTTTACTTTTACACAAGCTTCACGCAGTGACTGAGTTCACTATTTGTCGTAATTGTACTGTTTTGAACAAAATATGTCACTTAGTCAGGGGTTGTCAGATTACTAAATTATAGAAAAGGGGTCCCTCAAGATAAAAAGGCTGGGAAGCACACTGCTCTAGATATAGGTCTGTAGAAAGCAATCAGAGGTCAGTGCTTTAGATACGGGTCAGAGGTCAGTTTTCTAGTTTACAGGCTGCACACACTGTAGACGACATTCACTTTGTTACAGTCTTTCAACAACTGAACATCATTTATTACAAAATGGACACAGATGGTCCAAAACACTCAGGGTCTGTCTCATCTGTATGAATGTCTCCACATGTCCATCAGTCCTGTCTTCTCCCTGAATATCAGTGGCTGCCACTGAAGATGTGATGGAGAGATAGAAGGAAAAGATATGAGGAAAGAGGACTTCAGACAGTTAACACACTAATTTAAACACCATGTTGAATCAATAAAGTCAGTCTATCAGTTTGTTCTGTTATTGATCCTGTTTGAGAGTCCGATCACAAACAGGACCAGATTGAGGATCCAGGAGCAATAAGACCTGTAATAAGGCTGCTGTGATTGAACCTCTCTGTCTGTGTGACCTCACAGTTTCCCAGCATGCCTCAGTTGTGGAGTTGTATGAGGGGGAGGAGTTTGTCCTGCTGCCCTGTGAGTATCAAATGTCTGAACTGGACAACCCCACAGGGGTGTGGAGCCGCTACGATCTCAATCCTCCAACCGTCCACCAGCGTCAGCAGGAAGGTGATGAACTTAAAGACCAAAACCAGCTTTACAGCGGCCGAACATCCATGATGGCTGACGCTCTGGAAACTGGAGACCTCAGCCTCAGTCTGACAAAACTCCGCCTCTCTGACAGCGGCAGCTACACCTGCACCGTCAGAGCATTAGGAGGACAACGGAGAGTGAGAGACATACAGCTGCAGGTCAAAGGTCAGCAACAAACCCTAAAACAGACAGGTCAGAGGTCAGTACTGTATATTCAAGACAGAGGTCAGAAGTCATGTTATTTATGTTTGTTTCCCACAGAACGGTTTCCATCCTGGGCCACAGCTCTCCTGGTTCTCCTGGTTCTCCTGGTTCTCGGTCTTATTGTTGGGGGTTTTTTTGTGTATTTTCAGCAATATTTCATGTCAGGTACGTCACTACTACATTACCCATAATCCTGATGGTTACCATCTTTACTCTCGTATCTTTGTGACTGTTGAGCAAGTTTTCATAGAAGTACAGGACGTTGAGGGCAAAGGTCACACTGCCTACTTGAGCAGTGTGTGGTGGAATCTCGCTCATATGTTAACAGAGCTTTTATTGTATTTGTATTTATCAAAGGCAAATTCAGTATAGAAAAACAGGGCTGTGTAAACACCACGTGCTGGTCACACTCAGGTAGGCAATGTGAACCAAGGGTAAGAGAAGGATGGTGCAGTGAAGTCTTGTTACAATCAGAGTAACTGCTGCTGTCTGTACAGCTTAAATTATGGTTGGTTGTTAGAGTTGTTCTGGGTCAAAGGTCAGTGTTGAAGATACACGTCAGAGATCTGTACTAGAGATACAGGCTCGAGGTCAGTGCTGTAGATACACGTCAGATGTCAGTAGACACAGGTCAGAGGTTCTGTATATTTGATTTATATAGTAATAACAATACTGATATTAATATTAAAGGAGCATTTCACCCGTGGAAACATTAATATTTATTGAAAGTGGGTTATATATGTAGTTGAAATGTAACATACATTTTGAATTTGGTGCCTATTTGACCGAGAAAAGACAGAAAGTGACTTTAGGGCGCATTTGTATTAAAGACAAGAACTCCCACAATGCACAGCTCCGCAAGCCGCTCCCACTAACACTATCAAGGACAACAAGAACATGAATGTAAGGACCCATTCCAGAAAGGCTGTTAGGCGATATTGTCTACAAGACATTGAGCACACAGTCAGCGATGCATGGTCTTTGTGTTTAGCGTGCCACAAGCTGTTTGTGCAGTAAAGAAGTTAGTTCAGTTGGCTGACATTACGTATTAACCGGGAATAACTTTGTGATAATGCTTGAACAAATTGTGTACGTACATGCCACGTTGTTATAAGACAGAAAATAGAAACACTCACTTTACAGTCAGACGTCCGTGTGTTCCTAGGCGCACAGTGACCAGCACCAGTCCGCCCCAGCTCGAGCCAGTCCGGGCTCCTCGTCCGCGAAAGGCAGGTCCTCTGCCTCAGCTGCAGCAGCCTCAGCCGCTGCTCGCTATATTGCGGCTCATAAAGGTAGCCACGAACATCTGATTTGACCATCACACTTTCGAAATTTCTTCCATATTACATTGATTACCATAGTCGTAACGTCTGGCTCCACAGCACCTTAGCTTAACTTCCAAACAAGATGGCGGTTATATTTTTTAGTCCCACCCACTGATCTGTAATAGGTCTGTAGCGTGAGTGAAAAACAAATGAGGAAGTAGTGTTTGTAGTCTCACCCCCTCTACAGAGATATGAGACTTCCTGCTTCCAATGACGCAAAATGACGATTTTTACATCATTGGAAGCAGGAAGTGCAACACTAAAATCCTTATTTCTCCCCTCTCAGGGAAAGTGAGGGAATGATGCACGACCATTCAAAAATATGACTGGGGTTCTAATGATACAAAGCTTAATGCAAATGGGTGAAGTGTCCCTTTAACTTCACATTATAAGTTTCTTAAGTTGTCTCTGGTATAAAGAGATTTTAAAAAGTAAATGTAGAAAAATGGAACCAAGTCAAAAATCTAATCTTCATATTCACTTTGAGATTCTGAATATCATCACCAAAAAATAGCAATAATGACGGTGCCCTGTTTGCAACTGTCCTGACCAGCTGACAAACCCCCTTATACCATAGTCTGCGTGAATACTGGATTCTGATTGGCTGCAGGGTATCCGTTAATTCCTGATGTAGACACCTACAAAGTAGTCCCAGTGAACTGTCTGTTTACCGTTCTACATAAATTAAATAACCTTACTGAAAACATGACAGAATATCAGATTATCTGACTGACTTAGAAATAGATTTTCTACAGTGCAGCTGATGTTGTGGTTTGTTGTCTTCTCAGTCTACAAGGTGGAGGTGGATTCAGGGGAGGAGTCTGTCCTGCTGCCCTGCAAAACCACAGTTCACCTGCTAAGGCACGTCACAGTGGAGTGGACGGACAGTCACAACAGGAAGGTCCATGTTTATCAGAACGGTTCTGATCAGCCTGAAGAACAGAACCAGTATTACAGAGACCGAACAGAGATAAAGAGAAACCTGCTGGAACCTGGAGACCTCAATCTGACCCTGAAATATCCCACAAACAGAAACAGTAACACCTTCACCTGCACCGTCTACAACAGGGAGAGAAAGATCCTGATGAAGAAACAAGTGCTTCTTGAGGTCAAAGGTCAGTGCTTTGAATACGGTATCATTACTATACTACATAAATATAACATGTCCTCTCGTTGGTGGAAATGTTCATATTGAATTGGAGACAATGACATGCTAGCATTGCTAGCATTGCTAGCATAACGTTAGATTTCTGTTGTATTTTTTGTTGTTTCTGAACCAAAGGATTCTACCATGTCAGAAATCATGGTGTAGTTCTGGACCTAAAAACCCAAACCCACATCAACAGAATCACAAGATCCTCCTAATACCACCTTAAAAACCCAGACTGAAAGGATTCAGAGCGCTGCTGCCAGAGTCCTCACTGACACTAAGTGGAACACATGAGTCCAGGTCTTAGAGCTCTGCACTGGCTTCCTACACATCAAAGAATGTATTTCAAAATACTTTTATTGACTTCCAAACACTGAATGGTTCGGGGCCAGTCTGTGATATGCTGCTCTGTTATGGACCATCCAGAGCTCTTGGTTCATCTGGGTCAGGTTTGCTCACAGTACCCAGGGTCAGAAGCAGCTGTCAGTTTCTATGCAGCACAGACCTGGAATAAACTTCCAGAAGTGTAGAGGTCTGCCTCACCCTGTGTTCTTTTAAATCCAGACTTAAAACATTTCTGTTGGCCACTGACTGACCACAGCTAGATTTATTGAAATAATCTGTATATCTAGGCTCAAGTAAAGTGAGAAATCTCTAGAAATAAGTGGTCAGACAATCATTCCAAGAAGTGTATGAAGTCCAATAAAAGGGGATTAATGAATCAAAACCAGATCAGTGTTAGTTTTGTTTCTAGATAATAATCTACCAAGCTCAGGTTTTGGTCTGGGAGTTCTGTGTGCTGAGCACTGAAACAGTTTATCAGCTGACATGTGTTGAGGTGGCTCTGCCATCACAATATCCATCAGTGGCTCCATCACTTTGGTCCAGACTGAGATATCTCTATCAACTACTGAATGCACTGACACGTTTTCACTGGATTGAAATAGATTTTCTACAGTGCAGCTGATGTTGTGGTTTGTTGTCTTCTCAGTCTACAAGGTGGAGGTGGATTCAGGGGTGGAGTCTGTCCTGCTGCCCTGCAAAACCACAGTTCACCTGCCTGAGGACGTCACAGTGGAGTGGAAGAACAGATACAACTGGAAGGTCCATGTGTATCAGAACGGCTCTGATCAGCCTGAAGAACAGAACCAGTATTACAGAGACCGAACAGAGATGAAGAGAAACCTGCTGGAACCTGGAGACCTCAGTCTGACCCTGAAATACCCCACATACAGAGACAGAGAAACCTACACCTGCACCGTCTACAACAGGGAGAGAAAGATCCTGATGAAGAAACAAGTGCTGCTCTCGATCAATGGTCAGTGCTGTAGATACAGGTCAAAGGTTCTGTTTCCATTTCAATGGTTCTGATATTTGGAGACCGAAAGAAAGAAAGATCTGCATCAGATCCAGATCAGCTGGAATAACAAAGATTAGTCTGAGACATGAAGGACTGCGATTGGCTCATATCTAATTATGAAACCAACAAAAGGGATGTGTTGCATATGCGCATGTGTAAGTGTCCATGGGTGCGTGTGTGCATATAAGCCTGGGCTGCGTTTCATTAGTCGTTCAACATGCCCTCGGCACTTGCCCTCGGGGGAATCCCCGTCGCCATCATAAGTGTTGTTCCAATTGTCTGTAAAACTGAAGTGAACTTGGTGAGATGGACCCTCGGAGGGCTGAGGGAGCGAGTGCACAACGATGGTCACTCCGAGGTGGATATCACCCACAATGCATTACAGTTTACGTGCTGTTACGTCATACCAAGGGCTGAGGGTAAGTGAACGAGGGGAAGTGGAACTACTAATGAAACGCAGCCCTGGAGAGTCTCTTCGTCTAGCCTCTCAATCAGTGCCTCAGTTCACATGGTGTCATCACGATAACACAGCAGGTTGCAATGGAGACCTCCCTGATCAGTCCTAAACAGAGTCAACTATCAACAGGTGTCCATGTGGGAAGAGAGGGAGGAATAGGGCAGAGCGTGTCACTGCAGCGATCTCCTGGAGGAGTTGTTCCAGCAGCGGCCTTGGCCAAGGCCGGTGCTACTGAGGGCCGGAATGCAGATTAGATTATGATTGTTTGGGTTAGGGCGAGTCGTCGCATTTCAATGGACACGACTTACTCTGTTTGTCCATTCCGGTCTTCAAATCGATTCATTCTCCTTTGCAAAGCCGAAAACTTCTCCAAGATGTTATCCATGTTGCGGTTAATGACCACAGTCTGAGCATTAACAGCTCTATCCAAGATGTTTTCCATGTTGCAGTGTATAACCACAGTCTGAGCGTTAACAGCTCTGCTCACTTCATCAATCATGTCAGTTAGCTTCATGGGGCTTTGGACTGCTGACACCGTCTTCCGAATTTTCCGATACACCAGGGCAATGCCTACTCCAATCAGCAGATAGCCTGTTATCATGGTTCCGAATATGTAGAGATCCTCGATGTCCTCTACGGAAAGAATCACCAGGCACACGACCCTCTACTTCTCCCAGGAGTCCATCGTGTAACCAGCGGCAAAAGTTCCTTCAGGGCAGACAGGTTCCCCCGAACCCGAGCTTCTCGTCGAGAAAATTCTGTCAATTGCGTTGAGAGACCAGTTGACTAATTCCATGATTTAAATGTGGAGAGCAATACGGGGAGAGGCTCCTAAAAGTTAGAGACAAGACAGGACGAAACCAGAGAAGCAAAGCAGGAAGATAAGGGAGAGAGAGATGCGTCCGCCTTCGTTGAGAGCAAGGAGAAGATCATCCAATCATATCTTTAATAATACACTGAGGGAAGGAAATAACATTAAAGCTAACTGTCCACTGTGTGAAGAGGGCGACGTGCCGTTTGTTTGCTGGTCAAAGCGTCATCAGGGGTATCAGGTTACGGTAACAGGAAGTGACCTGATGAGAGGTCACAGGAAGTGACCTGATGAGAGGTCACAGGAAGTGACCATCAGGATAAAAGTTGAGGTTAAATCCTCCAAAATGGTCACAGTGGTCCCAACAGTAGAAATAATGTGAGTGAATGTGTTGCTACAGAAACAATGAGACATTTGTTTGATCAGTGATGTTGAACCTGTGTTTGAAATGCTGTGTGGAACTAAGATTCATTCACTGTTACATTTGAGCAACAGACAGCAGTTCAACACTGAGATGAGACATTACTGTGAAGCAGCACATGGACAGAAAATCACAACATGTCCAACAGCTTGAAAACTTGCTTTTAGTTCCTATATTTCTGTCCCCCTGTTACCTGCTGCTCTCATCTGGTTCTGTCCTTCAGGGTTCTCTACAACTTTGTAATCAGTCAATAAAGTTGTTACAAACTGCTGCTGCTGTCTGTACAGCTGATGTTGGGGTTTGTTGTTCTCTCAGACTGTCAGGTGGAGGTGGAGGAGGGGGGCGGAGTCTGTCCAACTGCCCTTTAAGACCACAGCCGACCTGCCTGAGGATGCTGAAGTGGAGTGGGTGAAAGGCATCTACAGTAACATGACAGTCCATGTGTATCAGAACGGTTCTGACCGGCCTGAAGAACAGAACCAGGATTACAGAGACCGAACTGAGATGAAGGAAGACCTGCTGAAAACTGGAGACCTCAGTCTGATCCTGAAATACCCCAAAGAGAGAGACACAGGAAGATACCGCTGCAACGTCAACAATAAGAAGGAAGACACCAGATGCATCCAGAGAGGGAAATCAGTGCAGCTCACAGTCAGAGGTCAGTACTGTAGATAAAGGTCAGAGGTTAGTGCTGTAGATTCAGGTCAGAGGTCAGAGGTCTCTGTGTCTGTCTGTGTCTGACTGTCCTCTGTCTCCTCTGCAGGGAGAACCAGGAACAGAAGCAGCTCCATTGATCCAACTCCTCTGATGGCTGATCAGTCTGTTTGATTGGTCTGTTGATCAATCTTTGATTATTGATCTTGTTGATTTGATTGTTTGATTTATCTGATCTGACTGATTAATTTACTTTGATTGATTAATTACTTGGCTTTTCTGCCCATAATCTCATGTTGTTTATTATTTTTAGTTGTCTTTGATTTTGGTGTTTTCAAGTTCAATATGTATATATCCTCTTACTGTTAATACTCAGTATTGAGTATTGAATGAGTTCTACACAGAAATATCCTAAATGTTAATATATAGACCTACTGTGTATATTTTTAACTACTTACAATAGAAGTTCAGTAAACTCAATTAAATGCAGTCAGACCAACATGAAGCCATTTAACCATGTGGAAATACTTTCTCTGATTGAATGAAGTTATCGTTTGAGTGTCAGTCAGCTGAACTGTTCTCATGTGTTTGAATCCATAAAGTGTTGTGAGCAGATGAGTTATGGATTTGATAATTTCACACTCTGTTTAGAGAATCATGAATATTGAGGAGAACAACTGTAAATAAAGCTCAAATGTACAGCGCCCCCATGTGGCAGAGCGGGAGCAGATTTCTCTTATTTTATCTACGTGTGATGATGGAGGCCATGTGTCTCAGATTGAAGATTTCATTTAATAACATAATGAGTGTAAACTGTGTCTGTAGTGACAGCGTCCATAAAGCGTTATCAGCAGTGAAATATCTGCAGCTTCCACAATCTAATATTGATCCTCACTAATTACAGTTGCTCAATCACATCAACTGTTAGTACATAATAGCCTTGCTATTGCTAGTATTTGCATCAGTGATAAAGCGTCTGTCTGTCTGTCTGTCTGTCTGTCTCCAGGATCGTCTCTGTCCAGCAGAGGACAGTGTAACACCATTACAGTCTTTCTGATCTGATCACACAAATCTTTAACTGTTGTAAATGTCCCTTGAACAAAGACAGCGAATGTACAAACACATTTTCTGCTTTAAACCCTGTTTCTGACATTAACATATACCTATTATACATATATGTACATATATACATATTCAGATCATATTCAGATCTACACTAACTGAACACCAATCAGTCTGGGCCCTAGCGTACAACAGACCTGAGGTAAACTCACCTCTTCTGTGAGAACATTGCAAACATGGAGGCAGTGAGAGCGAGAGGAGAGAGGATGGATGAAGACAGAACACATTGCATCACATTAAAGGAACTGCCCTAACCTGGTTTAAGTCATACTTATCAGATCGTACTCAGTTTGTACATGTTAACGATGAATCCTCCATAAATACTAAAGTTAGTCATGGAGTTCCACAAGGTTCTGTACTTGGACCAATACTATTTACTTTATATATGCTCCCTTTAGGCAACATTATTAGGAATCACTCCATTAACTTTCACTGTTATGCAGATGATACGCAGTTATATCTATCAATCAAACCCAATGAAATTAATCAATTATCTAAATTACAAACATGTCTTAAGGACATAAAATCCTGGATGACCTGCAATTTTCTGATGTTAAACTCAGAAAAAACCGAAATTCTTGTTCTTGGCCCCAAAAACCTTAGAGACTCATTGTCTAAAGATATAGTCACTCTAGATGGCATTAACTTGGCCTCTAGCACCACTGTCAGGAATCTTGGATTTATCTTTGATCAGGATTTGTCATTTAACTCCCACATAAAGCTGACCTCTAGGACTGCCTTCTTTCATTTACGTAATATTAGAAAAATTAGACACATACTATCACAGACAGATGCAGAAAAACTAATCCATGCATTTGTTACTTCAAGGCTGGATTACTGCAACTCTTTATTATCAGGTTGCCCCAATAAGTCCATTAAAACGCTCCAATTAATTCAGAACGCTGCAGCACGAGTACTGACAGGAACTAGAAAAAGAGATCACATCTCTCCTGTACTAGCTACTCTGCATTGGCTCCCTATAAAATGTAGAATTGAATTTAAAATCCTCCTCCTCACCTATAAAGCTCTTCATGGTCAGGCCCCTTCATATCTTAAAGAGCTCATAGTACCCTATTACCCCACTAGAACACTACGTTCTCTGAATGCTGGGCTACTTGTGGTTCCTATAGTCTCTAAAAGTAGAACAGGAGCCAGAGCCTTCAGTTACCAAGCTCCTCTCCTGTGGAACCAGCTTCCAGTTGTGGTTCGGGAGGCAGACACCCTCACCACTTTCAAGAGTAGGCTTAAGACATTCCTCTTTGATAAAGCTTATAGTTAGGGCTGGATCAGGTGAGTCCTGAACCATCCCTTAGTTATGCTGCTATAGGCCTAGACTATCGGGGATTTCCCATGGTGCACTGAGCTACTCTCTTCCTCTCTCTTTCTGCACTCATTCATGTCCCTTTAATGCATGTTACTAACTCCACTTCTTCCCCGGAGTTCTTGTGCTTTCTCGTCTCGCAGGTTCTCATGGATCCTGGTGGAGCCTCCTGCCATGGTCCTGCTTGACTGCCATTGCCAATACTGTTGTTGCTGTGCACCTGTCTGTCTGTCTGTCGCTCTCTCTCTCTCTCTCTCTCTCTCTCTCTCTCTCTCTCTCACCCCAACTGGTCGAGACAGACGACCACCCACCTAGAGCCGGAGGATCTGTCCTAGGTTTCTGCCTTTTAACAGGCAGTTTTTCCTTGCCCTTGTCGCCAAGTGCTTGCTCATGGTGGTACTGTTGGGTCTCTGTAATTAATGTTAAAGAGTTCGGTCTAGACCTGCTCTATTTGAAAAGTGTCCTGAGATAACTTCTGTTATGAATTGGCGCTATACAAATAAAATTGAATTGAATTGAATTGAATTGAATTG
>NW_026136891.1:0-8949 GCF_905237075.1 Dicentrarchus labrax | reverse complement strand
ATGTTGTATAAAATAAAAATCTGTGGTACTTACAGTCAATGATGAGTTTGGTTCCTCCACCAAAGTGTACCACAGTGATACAAACTCATTAAATTGGCTGTACAAAAACCTCCTGCACTGTGAACAAGCATCTATCATTTGGAAAACACTCTCTGATCTTACTAATAACACAGAAAGAATATAATTTTATTGGATTTTACAATGTTTTTTGATTATATGGATTGAAATTATTGTAAAAATTTAAGATTCTTTTTTTTCTTTTTTCTTTTCTACACCTGACAGAGAAATTATTATGATGTCCTTGCAACAAAAGTTGTTTGTTAGAACATTTTTATATCAGTCAGAGAGAAATGGCTCAAGGCATCATGTTTTAAGTAATAATATTTTTACACCAATCGACTTTTGAATAGTACTGAAATACATAATTTATCTACATTAAACAATGTAAGTACATTAAAGGCAGACAAACAGACATATCCTTATAACCACAGTGGACACAAACTTATCCTTAAATCCTCAACTGCACTTCTAAAATAAATAATTCCTTTGGATTCCATTAAGATCATAGATGGTGTAAATCCAAGCGAGTATTTCTCCCTGATTTTTGTCCACGTTGCCTTCAGTGTGTTGAGAGCAGAGAATCATTTCCATAGAGAGGAAGGCTTTGCATCGTCAGCTGATCCTCCAGTGAACTGAGAGGTTTATAGTCCTGTGAGTTCAGCACTGGGACTCAGATCTGTCAGTCAACACAGCATGAAACCACAACCACCATGACTCTCATCACCATCCTCATCTGGGCTGGCCTGCTGCTGTTTTACAAGGTTCATTCACTCCAGCAACATTTCAAACATGATGTGCTGCCTTTTCTCTCATTCCTTTCTGCTGATAAATGAATGATTTGTTTTTGTCTGCAAGGATACAGCGGTCAGGTGACTGTGACTCAGCCTCTGATAAAGACATTTACTCAGGATCCACTGTCACTATCAACAGCAAAACAAGCCAAGATGTTTACAGAGAGAGTTGGGGAGATGATTTGTTTGCACTGGTATCAACAGAAATCCTGGACAGCCTCCAAAACTCCCTAATAAGATATGTGTGAGCACAACGTCATTCAGGAACACCAGCTAGGTTTAGTGGCAGTGGGAAACTTGGCTCTGACTTCACTTTGACCATCAGTGGAGTTCAGACCCCTGAAGATGCAGCAGTTTATTACTGTCAGAGTGTCCATAGTGGCCCAGTGTTCACACAGTGATTTGTCGTCATTACAAAAACCTCCCTCAGTCAGACTGCAGAGACACTGAGCTGTTACAGCAGGAACCGACGCTGCAGCTGCTGAAGAGGAAAGACTCTGACACAGACCACTGAACCTGGAAACTGACAATAACCTCACCAAGCACAAACTACACACACTAATATATTTTACTTATAATTGTCCTCAAACTACTTAAAATATATCTTTCAAAATCCCGTGACACATCACAAAGTCACAGATGTTCACAAAAAGTATTTTTGCAAATAATTTTTATATTTATAACAATTTGTTTATTTTGCAATTATAAATATGAATTTTTACACATGCAGCACTGGGGGTCAAGTAAATATCCAAAATGTACTTATACACAAGATACTACATACTCAAGTTGTTCCACTCACATAACGATAAAGAATAGTACATATTGAGCTGTGGATTGTTCTGCTCTCATCACGTGACAAGTCACCCACCACAGTCCCTCACCTCTGCCGTGCTACACCCCCACCACAGCAGAGTCAACAGAAGAAGGCTTCCGAAGATGACAGGACTCTGTGTGGTAGTTGAAGTCTGTGGTGTAGAGGGTGAAGCGGAAGGGTGAAAGGACAGATCCTTGCGAGGACGGTGTTGCTAACGCCTACCGACCGACAGTGTTGCAAGCGCCCATACTGTGGTCTGCCAATCCAGGATTGTCCCAGCAATCCAGGACACACTGGGGAGCATCCACCTCCATACTGTCAACCTCCGACCATGCAGAGCTGGCCGGATGGTGTTGAAAGCACTGGAGAAGTTGGGGCTGTTAGGCGGGCAGGTGGGTCCAAGAGAGGTTTGACCATGGGCCCCCAGCTGCTCCAAAACCTGTCTCTCAGGGTCTTCATGATGTGGGAGGTCAATGCCACCGGTCTGTAGTCCTTGGAGCCACTGGGACTTAGCGTCTTTGGCAGGAGGCGGCGAGAAGCAGGATGTCTTCCACCCACTATTTTCCCAGAAGATGTTGAGGTGAAAATCTTGTACTGTCCTGCAATAATATCTGATCATGGCCTGGTGTTTTGCTGAGAGAGAGACATGCTGTATAGTTATAATAATAATTTTTAATTCAACAAAGGAAATCCTCACTCAGCATCCAATAGTTTTTCTCAGACCTTTAAACCACATCTCATGGTCTCTCTCTCTGTCTTATAATTGTAGTTTATATATCATGAGTACGAAGTATACCTAATAGTTAAATGAATTAACTTATTTAATTGCATCAGTTTAACTATACAATCTTGAAAGAGAAAAGGAAGCAAAAGGCGGTGTAAATATAAACATTGAATTTGTCCAGAATATATGGTTTAATTTATTGCTAATATCACAGATGAAACAGGATGAACATATTGGACCAGAGAAGTTACAAATCAATTTCATGTGTGAAGTTGTTGAAAGCCAATAACAAGTTGCCAACTCTTCTGTTTTATCATGTTAGGTTTTCTTGAGTCAGGGTGAAGAAGTTTTTATACAATTTATCAAAAACTTTGTTCAATTGTTATTTTTCTGTGTAAAATATCACTTACCTTGCCTTTTACCTCAAACCTGGATTTAACTAAAAACTAGCAGAATGACTATTAATTTATTATAATGTGAACTGCTGATTCTCAAGATTAATATTTCATTTTCATTTCAGAGTCTTCTGCAAGCAATTTTCTGACTCAGACTGACAAATCCTAGGGTCTGTTAGTCCTGGAGGACTGTGAGCCATCAGCGCCATAGGGGAGTTCAGATATTGGTGCTGATCTCAGTTAATAACCTTCAGAAATCTGGACAGGCTCCCAAACTTCTTATATACCAAGCATCAACTTCGAAACTCGGGAACTCACGTCTCGAGTCAGTGGCAATAGATCTGATTCTCACTACACTCTGACCATCAGTGGTGTTCAGGCTGAAAGATGCTGGAGATTGTACTGTCTGGGGCGGCAAACATGGTAGTGGAAAAACGTTCACACAGTGATTTAGGAGCCGTGCAAAGACCTCCATCCAGTTTGACTGGAAGTGAAATCAGCATTATTCCCTTTTCATGAAACCCTAATAGAGTTCACAGAACTCAAAAATTATTTTATACAACAGATGACACAACAATATTTTAGTGATGAAATGTTTTATGTTTATATAAAATAAAATTGCATTTACAGTTGTCTTAAGAATTATCTCAGTAATTTTATCTTATAAATATTGAATGTTCTCAACTTATAATTAGGGAATTAATACACTCAAAATTTTCAGTATTTTTTCAACTCATAATGTGGGACATGCACTCAAAATTAATTCCTAAGCCCGGTTTACTGATGTCAGCCTACTACACCAATTATAATCAGCTATTAATGTTAGAAAACATGAAAGTGACACAACAGTGACAATTTAACAACTTTTTTTATTCAACACAATGTGCTTTTTAAAAGGCACGAAATCAAAGTAGCTCAGTCAAAATAGAAATTGCTTGTCATAAATTAAAACAAAGAGGAAAGGAAATGACTCCAGAAAAACAAGAATGTGTTTAAGAAGTACATTAAGTGTTAATAGTTCCATATTATGATAGTGGTCATTGCTGCAGAAGGTAGATTCAGTATTTTAGTTCTCCATCTCACATTATTCAGTAAACATTGCCATTAAAAAACTCACAAAGGATTCATGATAAAATTCAATAAGATTCTAAGTATAATCCATCCTCACGCAATGACAACTATTAGAATGTGGGAGCCATTTAACACTGTTTAAAAAGCATTTTGGCGCTGACTGGCCTGCTTTAAAGAGATTTGCAACTCACTTTTTTTAAATAAAACATTCAATTAAGTACTGGTTTCTGCTGTGCCGTAGTGTTGTCGCGATACCAAAATTATTGTTTCAATACCGATACCAAGTCAAGAATTGCGATTTCGTTTCTTTTTTCGATGCTTTTCCTGAAAGGGAGAAACACTCTCAAATATCATTGCTGTGCTTGATTTTAAAAACAGAGGACAAGATTTTTAATCATATAGTACATAATGAATGAACATATGAACAGCAGATATCTAAACATTTTGAACAAAATATGAAATATCAAAATATAAAAATAAGTTAGATCAATGACATTCCCAAGGTAAAAAAAAAATAATACATTTAGCAGCATTATCTCAGTCATCATAAGAAACATAAGAGAAAGGCATAACTTTATCACTTGATTCCGAACTTTGAAAAAAAAGAAAACAAATAAATTTACTTGGCAGTATCTCAGATATTATAACTTATTCTGTCAGTTGTGCAACTTTTTCCTTTCAGAGGAGAAAGCACAGCCACATTGAGCCCGTGGCTCCAGACTTACTGTGGCAGGGAGAATGGAAATATTTAAAATACTATGATGGTGGATAAAATTTGTCATAACAAGAGGATCTAAATAGTTCATGTGTGATAGTAACAATAACTTGTGACTAACTTAGCATCTCTATATGCAGTGGTTATAGCGATAACTGCTAACATTTACTTAACCATAACACCAGCATAATTAATAATAGGTATTAATGAGTTAACTTACAATGTTATTTAAGCTGTGATATATGGATTAATATAGGTTAATGTTTCTGTGCGTCAAGCGTCTGATTTCTTTGATAGTTAACTTTATATTTGAGTCCACTTAATTTCTTACAAAAGGCGTTCTAAATACACACCTCCTTTACCTAGGTCTGTGCTCTTTGTTGCTGTAATAACCCAATATAAATAAACCCCAAACAAACATGCACATACTCTGATTATAATCATATAGCCTATAGATCATTTTAACCCCGATGTTTGTATGCTTTATTTTAGCAGCTTGCAAATTGTGACGTTATCTGTGAAGGTTGCGTTTTCTGAGATGTTGAATTAGCCGTAGGCAGGCTATTGGAAGACTAGCCATGAGGATAATGCCCATAGTTAGTCTACTATTTCTCGTCAGAGCTACGGTGGTGCAAAATAGTGACTTCTCACCCAAAATAAACCATAGCCTACTCATTTTGACTTATTTTAGGGCATGAGCATTGGTCGTGTTATCTTTCACATACTAACCTGTAGGTCTTGCTAAACTCACTTTGTACAACTCGGCGTGGCTTGTCGGCCAAGTGTTTCACCGGGTTCGAGGTGTTGGCTCCCTTTGTTGCATTTGTTTGTAGCACTGACGACAAACAGGTCTCGGCCCCGATCGGTAGCTATGCCCTCACTGTTAGAAGGTGAGCCCAAAGTACTTCCATATTTCACTCCTTGCGTCATCCTTTTTCTACCAGTCGTGGACCGGCGGCCACAGTATAGCATGGCTCGCACATGCCCAGCTCCGTCTCGTTACAGTGTTTGTCACATGACAGCTGCAGCTTCTTTGCTGTGCCTGTACGTGAGGAGAAAAAGAGCACAGACGTCCATAGGGAGGCACTGGAAGCATGCGTTGGACACACCAACATGAAATACGTCTCTTACAAATCTGGGCAACGCGTCATTCTTAAAAGTATGCGATATTAATACATTTTAGGAATCGTGGACGTTTCATTTCCGATGTTCCCGCGATACTATTGAAGTATCGATTGGACCGTGTAACTAGTCTGCTCCGACTGAATCTGCTGTTTTTATCATCTATGATGGGGTGAATTAAGGATTTATTACCACCAAGCCAGAGTTGGTGATTGTTGAAAAGACGAACAAAGGAAAGCGGTTTTGATGAGTTTTTGTCTCTGGAGTCTGGTGGAGAGTGATAGTGATATTACGGCTGTTTGTGGGTTAAACGTTTAGCGGTCTATCTCTGTAGGGATCCTTTCCATAGTAGCACATCAGACACTGACAATAACAACCTGAGTCTGTCAGTGGCAGAAACAGCTTTTAGTGGAGTGATGAATATTTGCAGCCATTTTCGTAGCTTGGGAATGAAAAGTTTATTTTGACCAAACTGAGGTCGCTAGTTAATAATAAAAGCTAAGTCAGTGGAGTCTGGTCCGCTGTAGCGCCCATTGGTTTTGGTCTAAGATGATTAGCAAATCAATTTCATATATATATAATTAACCTTTTAAAAACAGATTGTCTCCAATTGTAATTGTATTACATCCTGTTAGCATTTCTAAAATCTTACCACAGCCACGACTGTGTAAACTGTGCAACAATTAGACAATCAGACCAACCTTAAGGAAACACTGAAATATGTAAAATGATTTTCTTTAACTGCTTTAACTTTGACCATAGTTACTGTAGTTCACTTTCATTCTTAACTTCAGATTGTTTTAGCTAATCTGGAGGTACTGTCTTGTGTAGGAAGTGAAGTCAGGTGAACAACAGGGAAATTAAATATGATCCACAAACACTTGGATTCAGAGATCCAAGCATGGTGAGACTTGTGTATGTTGTGCGATTCGCCAACATAGAAATCATACTTTTAGTATAAACAAAATATTATTCAATACACGTGTTGATGTTTTTACATTATTTTCATTTTATACCAAACATAATGTAAAATGATGGTGATCAAGAAATTCTAAGGTTTATTGTAATTCAGTTGAATAAATTAAGATATATATATGTGCACAAACACCAATAATAGGTCAAAATGACACGTCAATGAACTTCCGCTCTGATAATAATAATAATAATAATAATAATAATAATAATATCCGAATGCAAAACTTGTGAAGGTTTGGAAAAAGGCTTTAAAAAGAACGGAATAAGTCAGTGATGAAGGATCATGACAGAGGTTAAAGTCCTAAATGCTCAACAACTTTTTGCTGAAATCCAGATAAGTGTGTGGTTGGCATGAAGAGGTTTTAAAGGATATGGGGTTTTGTCTCACCGTTTGTAGTTTTAAAGGGTTTGGTAGTTACTGTAATCTTTCCTTCTGACTAGGAGGTGTTTCTGACTCCTCTGGAAGAACTGGTCCACTGATTACAGTCCTCCAGCACGGGTGGGTCACCCTTACATTGTCTAAAGGAACTTGTTAAATGATTAAACTTGTTGCACAATTTAAATTAAATCTGGAGTTTAGTTCATTTTAATGATTTAAATCAATGTATAGGACGGAATAAATGAAACATTTTCTTTACCCCTATGGTTACAGATCAAACACTAAATAAAGTATGGACCTAGATATGTATATTTTATCCAGAATATACAAAGTCCATCTCCTCTGGTTAGCCTTAAGTAGCATGTAGACCGTTAGGTTTTTAACCTTTTTTGCCTTAAAGGGGCCTCTACCATTTAGTAAACTGACAACTCCCAGATTAAGTGACATATTTTATTCATATTTCACATTATATTCAAAACTATACAATGAACTGGGAAACTGAGGGAAGTTTGCAGGAATTTTGACTTTTTAATACAATTCTCTGTCTGTATTATGTATTTTTTAAAATAATTTTAAACAAACATACTGTGTTTTCTTGGCCCTGATAATTTGTTTGCTTTACATTTGCTTTTCTTCACAGAAGTGAGACAAAGAATGAGATATAAACCTACTGTGTATATTTGTTCAGCAGTTGGATGGTCAACAAGTTCAAATGTCCCTTTCCCCCTTGTAGTCAAGCTATATTTCTTTAAAATCTCTTTATATTTTGCATTAGTTGACATGTTGAGTCATCTAAGAGGAAAACTAAAACTGACCCCCATATCTTCCTACAATCCTCCAGAGGCTGCAAGACAGCATTCAGCCCCTTTTATTTGCTGATGATTGATGCTGTGACTGTGGCTGATGCGGCTGTCTGTCCTGTCCATCCTATCAGAGACCAGCTTCCTCTGGGAAACGCCCAGATCGTAGGTGGGCGTGTGGTTTACAGCAATGACGGATTCTGCAAGCTGTCTGGCTTCCACAGGGCCGATGTCATGCAGAAGAGCAGCACCTGCAGGTAATGATTTGTTTATTTCGTATTATTCACTGAACCTTTAAACACTGTAAAAACGTGCACAATTATTGTTGTCTAAAGTAATAATGGTTACAGTCTGAAATTATTGGAGCAATAATAACAACTAATGACTAATAATTTAGTTGTATTGAGGAAAGCGCATTGGGAATCTGTCACACTGAACTGTAAAAGTAGGTGACGGTTAATTCACCACAAACACAGTGAACCAAGCCACAGTACCTGTTCACATGTTAGGTGCATATATTGGTGAGCTTTAGATCTGTAGTGTTTTTTGTTTGAAAAGGACAAAATGCTCTTATCTCTGAGCAGCAAACATGTAAATCAGCATGAATGCTGTCTTAATGTATCTGGACCTCGGAGGAGCTGTCGAGTTGAATTCAGCCAAGCGTGATAATTTCAGTGATTACACAGTACCTGAACTCTGCTGCTCCCACTTTACTTTAACTTGCAGAAACCCTGATTTGAAAGCAAACGTCCACCCTGAGCAGCACAAGGGAAACCCGCTGACACTAATAAATGTTAAAGATAGATGTTAAATTTGGACAGTTGTGTGTCAGATGTCTGTATTTGTCGTGTTCTGCAGTAACTGTAGGTTCAAATCTCATTTCACAGTTCCTTTGGTGGCACGTGCACCAATTCTGCTCCCATTATTTTTAGCACAGACTTTTATTTTTATTTCCACTTCAAGTCAAGAATCAAGAAGTCGATTCAGGTGCCACCGTTGGTCTGGGGAATCACTGTTGCCTGCTTTTCTTTTTCTTCCTCAAACCAAAGAAGTGGTGAAATCTTTTCCACGAACCGAATGCTGTTTCTTCTCCCCCTGCA
>NW_026136890.1:0-14911 GCF_905237075.1 Dicentrarchus labrax | reverse complement strand
TTAGTTTGTCAGAATGTCACAAACTATAAAATCATAAATGTATTTAAAAGTTAAATCCAAACGTAATAACATTTTGATGTAAATAATAAGATACTTGGAGAATGTAAAATGTTTCCACAAAATGGAACAACATGGAAAAGAATAAGATTATTTCACTGTTTCCATTAAATAAACAGATCAATAATAATGTTTGAGTCAAACACATTAACAGTTAATGGAGCAGAATGTACAGACAGTTGCAATCTCCCTATTGACATGATGTCTTTATTTAAATGAACAGTCCTGCAGTGAAACATGAGCAGATCAACGTTCAGCTGAGTTGTTTTCATCAGAAACAGGAAACTGGACGACCACAGAGCTTCTGTTAACAGATTCACCGCAGGGTCCAAACAGACAGAGTCACACACACAACACAACACACACAACACACACTATCATCAACTAAAGTTAGAACTACAATATATCTCACTACAGTCTGAAACTTCATAGACCAAAGATGATTTGGATTTTTATTAAGTTACTGTTGTTAAAAATATATCATAATATATAAAAATGTAAATTCTAAACATAAAATAACTTTGAAATACATCAATACATCAAATTAATAAAATGCCCTCTTTGCTGTTCAACAGCCCACATTGTTTTATACATCTGATCCTCAATGACATAGTCCCTAACATTGTGTAAGGTCCTCGTAAACCACAATGTCCTCTAATTCATATAATGTCCTCTCTCTTTCTAAAGCCGTCCTCTCAGACCTAAAACTCATTCCAACCTGTGTGTGACAACCAGACAATTTGTCAGCACTTTACAAAAGTGTCCTTGGAATTCAGAGTGTCCTCATAGTCCACAATGTCAGCAGTTTCTGAAAATATCCCTCAAACAAATGTCTTTATGGTCTACAGTCCTCTGCATTAAAACATGTCCTCACATTCTGATAGTGTCCTAACTTTACAAACATGTCTCAGCTCTCAGCCTATTTCCATACACCTGCTGGTTAGGCTCAACTCAGTTTGACTCTTTACAAACACACATTTAACTTCCTATAAATTCTTCACAATAAATGTCTCTGGTTATTTTGTTATTTAAACACTTTTATAGTGAAGCAGCAAAAATCAGGAAGCGTTGGATTTTCTTCCGCAGTGACTTAACTTGACTCATATACAGCTGAAAGCAAACATGAAACAGTAAAATAAAGCAGAAAGAAGAAACAGGGACACTGCGTCTCTATACAGTAAAACTTTATACAATCATCTGATTTATTGCAGTGTTGCCAGAGGGGCGAAGGTCACCGTCACTCCATCTTTGCTTTGAATGACTAAACCTTTCAAAGATGGCTCTTTTGCAATCCTGATCACCTGTACCAATAACCTGTTTACCTGTAAAAAGTTCTAAACAGGTGTCTTTGAACATTAAACAACTTTCCCACTCCTTCTTGGAACGTGTTGCAGGCATCAAATTCAGTATAGTATGAAAACTAGAAAATTCCTAAAGCAATTTTGATTGTGCCTTGCTCTGGCCCGTGACACTGGCCCATACATTACTGACACTGCCGAGCAGTTTACAGTACAATGAGGGGAGACACCTGTGTTTAATTCGGCGCACGTGATCCACTAACAACCACGTATTTTAATGACAAATCTTGTTTTTTCCATCTATTGCCACGGTCTTCTCCCCACTGAAATAGTGAGGCTGGTAACGAGTTGATGTATGCATACAAAGTCGGCCAAAAAGTTAGCATTTATGTATTATATTGTTGTCAATTAACAAGAAGACTGTTGACATATGATGAGTTTTTCTTGTGTTTCTAAAGTTATGTGTTTTTATGTAAGCGCAAATAATTGTTAATGTAAGGTATTTCTTAAATGGAGTTTGGCATAATATTGTCCTGGGATAGCTGTGTGGGAAGCGCTTCATGGTTTTCTAATTAAAATGGCTAAAGTAACTAAATAAGTAATAACCACAATGATGGGACTAATAAGTATGTAGTTATAATAATAATAATTATGATAATAATAATAATAATAATAACAACAACAATAATAAGTAATGCTATCAATAATATGAATAAATAATATTTATATTAATAAATAATACATAATTAAGAAAGAAAACTATTCTTAATGTGCAGTCATAGGCAGTCACAACAGTCTGAGTTCTTTCTCACAAATGAATCTAACTTGATGTTTTATCACATTACTAAATCTGTATTACTTGTGTCAGGTGTAACAAGTTGAAATAGATGGCTAATTAAGAATTTCAGTGTCTTTTGTGACGTTTAATTAGCACAGTAATCCTTTTTCCTCTCTAGCTAGGGAGTGCTAAAACATTCTATACCTTGTTCTGTCTCGCTAGCTGGCCTAGAACATTAGTAGCTTATCCTCTCTAGCAAGCAAAGCATATTAATTAATTAGCTAGCCTTCTAATACCTTCTTCTACCTTCTAATTCTCTCTTTAGCTAGCTAGAGCTAGAAATAGTATATAAACACATTAACCAAAAAGCTAGCGCTAGTTGTGTGCTAATCGCTAGCAAAGCGCTAATCGCTAGCTAAGTGCTAGCTTTGGTTAATGTGTTTAACTAGGGTTATGGTTTCCTGAAAAGGAGTGCTAATGTAAATTAAAGAACAGCTCATAGTGTAGGGTAAAATATTTAAGGTGTATTGAACTTATTTTGTGTTAATATTAAAATCATTCAGCTTTAAATTGTTTGTTTGTTAGCCACCTGCTAATTATCTTTGAAGAGAGAAAATAGCGCCAGCTTCTATAATGTCTTGTCATTCTCTGTAGCTAGCTGTGTGTGTGTGTGTGTGTGTGTGTGTGTGTGTGTGTGTGTGTGAGCAGGCTTTGGTTGTCATGGCAATCAGGGAGCTCACAGCAGCTGCGCACGCTCTCTCTCTGTCTCTAACTCCTCAGAGAGACAGAAACATTTAAAAATGAATCCCCTCGAACCCATGGCCAGGAATCCACCTAAATGAAAACCGAAAAGACCGTGAGCTTGTCATCTTGTTGACTATAGCACTGCCGAGTTTCAGTGGCTAAAGTTAAAAATGTGACCTGGGCAGATTGAGAGAAAAGAGGTTCAACGAGCCTTTCAAGATTTGGCCTCTAAAATTAACATGGGAGTAGATGGGGCCGTGAGAGGGCGTTGCTGGCGCATCAGTGCGTTTCCCGCCAAAACTATTTGTCTGACAGTCTCAGCAGTAGTATCACTGCAATCCCAACGGATTTGCACTGCATGTCTTATCTATAAATTATTTCGGTAGAGGGAAATTTGTGGCCATGACAGCAGTTTACAAATTTATTTTTCAACAAATTTTTCTCTCTCCCCACACTCTAGCGATGATGTCACGCACCTGGCAGTTTTTTTCAGTTGGAGGTTCTCGCAATACACACCCATTCATTTTTTGGACCGCTTTTTGGCGATTTATCGGCAAACCGTTTGGCCTGGGGGCTCTTAGAAAAGTCAGAAGACTCTCGATTCGGCTCGAGCCGCACGTTTTGATACCTTTTTCGTGTACGTGCGAATAAAAAGCTCCGGGGAGAAGAAGCGCTCGCGAAAAACGTACGGAAGAATAAAATATTATTATAATAAGCCCGAGGAAGAGTAGTATTGTGCTTGCTTTGCAAGGCACACAATTAAGTTTATCAGTTTGTACATTAAACATCTTAAAAAAGTCTTGGAGCTGCTTTCTCAATTGAATATGGGTGGGGAGCGATCAGGAAATCATTGCACTCTGGAAGACTTTCAAACCAGATTCCAAAAGATTTTTGTAAAACATGGAAAACATTTATATTTTATATTTTAAATGTATGTTATTAATAGTCCTGTGAACGTTCAGCTGAGTTGTTTTCATCAGAAATGGGAAACTGGACGACCACAGAGCTTCTGTTAACAGATTCACCGCAGGGTCCAAACAGACAGACACACACACACAACACAATAAGCACAAATACACACTATCATCAACTAAAATAGAACTACAATATATCTCACTACAGTGTTTAGGAAGAGAAAAGATTGATTTTACATTGTATTTATGTTGATGAACATGCTTTCTAACAACATTGTTTAAAAATGTCCTCACTTCATTTTCCAAAATGTCCCTAAAAATAAAATCAATAAAACATCATTACCTCGTCTGCGTCTGATTGGCTGTTGTGGGTGACACAATATTTTGACATCACTGTATGTGATGTCATCTGTGATGTCATCGCCTCCCCCCCCTGCAGCTGCTGAAACAAACCAACAAGAACATTTTTATCTCAACTTTTATCTTTACACTGAGGAGAGAACAGGAATATAATTAATGAGAATCCTAATGGACGACTGACTGAAGGAAACAGTCTTAACTTTGATTATCTGTAGACTCAGTTCTGAAATACCAACAGTAAAATGTCATTTTAAATGTGAACTGTAGGACATGGTTGTCTTTTTGTGTCTGAGTCTAACCTTATGTTTCCTCTGGGTGCATTGTCTCACCAGTAGAACCAGTAGAACCACTACAACCAGTAGAACCACACCAGAGAATAATAGGAGGAAGAGAGTAGGAAGAGAGGGAGGAATAGAGGCAGGAAGAGAGGCAGGAAGAGAGGGGTAGCAAAAGTAGAGGGGGTGTAGGAGGAGATGTAGTGGTGGGTTTCCCCACAATGAACAGGAAATCATAATTAAAGCACAGAAATAAAATAAAATGTAAAACACATTGAGTGGTTTGACTGTTCAGAAAGTAATAAGATTAAATAAAGAAAGTGAAGTTGCTCCTGTTAGTTCTGATCCTCTTTTTCTACTGAAACATTTGACCCAGCTTGGTTTATGGAAATCACATATCAAACGGTTATGTAGCTGTTGAACGCTGACTTTCTCTGCTGGCTGTAACGTTAGAAAGGTTGACACATTGTGAACAATCACTGCTGTCCTTGTTAGTATGGCAGTAGAGTTATCTTTGTAACCTCCTCACCTGTGACAGTGATCCAGCTGGGTGGAGACTCTCCATGACTGCCAATGTGACACTTGTAGAGGCCTTCATCAGACCTGGAAACATGGTGGATGGTCATGTGACCTGTAGGCTCAGTCCTGATGAGGGAGCCATCTTTATGGAAAGCAGCTGTGAGGTTGGAGGGAGGGGTGTCTGTTTTACAGTGCAGAGAAACATCATCTCCCTCCATCACAGGGAGGACAGGACTAAGCAGGATCACTGGTCCACCTGAACACAGAGACAGACTACAGCATTTCATCCATTTACACACAGCTTCATCAACACTTAACTCCACCGTCTGATCTTTTACCAGTGACACTGATGTTGATGGTGTTACTGGTCGCTCCTCTTGGGACTCACACACCAGTAAACTCCACTGTCCCATGTGGCGGTGAAGCTGGATGGTACAAGAAGAACCAGCTGGTTCTCCCCAGCCAGCTCCACACTGAGTCCTGGTGTCTCTGGTTGTGTTCCTCCTCAGTGTCCATCCAGCAGAGCTGTCGCCCTCCCAGCTCAGAGAACAGAGTCTTCTTCAAACATCTGAGAGCTGCTGGGACTCACAGTCAGAGCCGCTGGAGGGAGAGACAGAGAGATGCAGTTAGGAGAGAGAGAGAATCTCTCACTGCTGAACTGATGTCTGAGTTTCAGAGAAGATTTTTGAAATCAAACTTCGAGAGGATCTGATGACATATCAGACACCCTCTCCACATTTAAGAGTAGGCTTGGGCGCCCGGTTAGTTCAGTCGGTAGAACTGGCGGCCCAGGGTTCAAATTTGACCCATGGCCCTTTGCTCGTGTCATCCCCCTCTCCCTAACCCCCTTTCCTGTCTGTCTTCACTATCCCTATCAAAACAGCAAGGCACAAAAGGCCAAATAAATAACTTTAAAAAAAAGAGTAGGCCAGACATTCCTCCTTGATAGAGTTTATAGTTAGGGCTGGATCAGGTGAGTCCTGAACCATCCCTTAGTTATGCTGCTATAAGCCTAGACTATCGGGGATTTTCCATGGTGCACTGAGCTCCTCTCTTTCTCTCTCTTTCTGCACTCATTCATGTCCCATTAATGCATGTTACTAACTTCACTTCTTCCCCCGGAGTTCTTGTGCTTTCCCATCTCGCAGGTTCTCATGGATCCTGGTGGAGCCTCCTGCCATGCTCACTACTATTAGTGTAGTTGTTAATACACTAATATAATTCCCCCCCAAATCCCCGAGGCGACCAGAAGGATCTGTCCTAGGTTTCGCCTTTAACAGGCAGTGTTTCCTGCCCTTTGTCTCCAAGGTCTTGCTCATGGTGGTACTGTTGGGTCTCTGTAAATAATGTTAGGAAGGAGTTCGGTCTAGACCTGCTCTATTTGAAAAGTGTCCTGGAGATAATTTATGTTATGAACATAAAAATATATTAAATAAAACTGAATTGATCTGAAATTCAGTGATTTATTATCATTTGCAAACACTAACTGTTAGAGAAATAACCTTCCAGCTGTCACAGAAGAAGTTCACTAACCTTGGTTTGTAGGGCGGCTCAGCAAAGGGAGGTCAGAACTAAAGAGAAACAACACTTTAGTTTTTACTGAACAGAAAAACAACCACACATTGATATTAGATAATAATGGAAACAGCCGATTATGTAACTGAGGACGATCTATGGTCAGAAACTGAATATAATATTAGAGGTATGTTTTGATTTGTGTATAATCAGCCATAATAATAATTGTTATAAATATTGTAGGAAATTCGGATACCTAAACATTGTTTTAAAAATATATTTTTGGGGCTTTCTTAAGCCTTCATCTGATAGGACAGGTGAAGAAAGACGGGAAGGTGGGGAGGATATGCAGCAAAGGACCGTAGGTGGGAAAATCGGGGCAGTCAGTGGTAAGGACTCAGCTTACATGGGACACATACTCTACCAGGTGAACTAACATGCACCCCAGTAAGTACACATTGTTAACAACTGAAGATAACTTGCACATGTCTGTGTTATTGTGTGTTCTTTGCTGCTGTATCTGGTATCCTGTATATTGTCTGTTACTGCCTGGCTTTCTGTTCCCTGTCTTCTGAGCATCTTGCTTTTGCTTTGTCTGTCAGGGCACTTTATAAACCAGAGGGTAGTCTGTTGAAGACCAGCATGGACTATGTTACAGAGTGTGGACTGGTAGCTGGAGAGGTGCCAAAATAGCCCCCGGGCAAGGCACTGACCCCCAGCTTGGAGTAGTGCTTTGTGGCACTACTGCCTGTCTATCGGTGTGTAGCTAAAATATCAATGACACAGGGTAAACGCATTAAAAGGTAGATTTTTACGCACCCAGCAGCCACTGTAAAGATGATTCCTCCATTTTAGATCTTGGGCTATCTGAGATCAGTACATTAGAGTTCTCAGCAGTCACACTGTGTAAAGCCCACCTCCTTCCTCTTTGTGTATCAGTGTCAGGGGTTTTCTCTCTGCTGTTAGCAGGAGTCAGGCTTTCTTGTAATTAATGGCCTACAAACATCCATGCTAACCTCGAATGTCAGTAACAGCAGCTCACATTGGGGTTCACCTGGACCGGTCACACTCACAGCCAGAGGGCGGACACAGACTGAGTGGTCAGACGGAGTCACACCTTTTTGGCCTGTGGTGCAAAAACCTGCATGTATTTGGACCCTGAAACCTTTCACAGACACAAGGATAACACGTCAACCTCCACACAAAAAGATTCAAAGCTCAGGTCCTGTAACTATGGTAAACAAAAGAGAAGGGGACAACAGCTATGCTGTGATAGCTATATGGCTGACGCAATTGCTGCACCCTTTGTCTTCCATCTATACGTGTGAAGGATATAGCTGTTTCAACCATGAAGACAACATGTCGTCAGTGGCCAAGCTGTAATCTTCTGTGCTCCCTATCCCAGAGAAGTTTATGAACTCTGTGTTGGGAAGAAGTAGGCGTGGACACATCGTCATCCGCCTCGCTCCAGAACTATTACAATACTGAAGCAATCTTCGATTTACAGTTTGGCGGGAAATTTTGATTCCATTGTGTCTTCCCAAATGACTAGAAAGGGGCTTACTTTCATTTTCAGATTTCTATGGCACAGATTAAGGTTACTGATCATCTGCCTCTGGTAGTTAGTCGTGGGTTGTCCTGGAGATTTTTGTGGCCTCAAATAACCCTCCTCTCGTTGATGTTTGAGGATTTTACAGACCACACTCTGGTATTTCAAGGAAATCAGCAATGTTGGCTTGTTTGTGTCCATCCTGTCGGAGTGCACTCTTTGGGTATTGCCAGTTGCATCTGACGAGGCATATCTGGGGAACTTCTATGTCAAATTTGCTTGAAAATTATACAGCTTTACTCCTTAAAACGTAGACTTACTGTATACAAGCTTTAAGCAGGGGAAAGGACAACACAGCGAATGTCTTGCCTTTTATAGTGCCAAACGATCGTTTAAATTGAATTTCTTCACCTGGGTAACTGGGACCCAGTATGGAATCACTGCACCTGGTCAAAGGGGATTATTGATGTATATAAATAGTAATAAAAAGAGGAATGTGTCTGAAAAGTAAATTATTCCAATTTTATGTGTAGCCAGGTGAACATGGGTTACACAGGGGTTTTCCCCTTAACAAGTGCTTTGCAGTTTGCTTTGTGGGATTAGTACTGCAGTAGCGTTGTTTCTTCCCTCAAGGGGCATTGTTATGCTATGGGCAGCGGAAAAGGGAAATCGCGTGTGAGAGCATAGTTTTTCGCCGAGACACCAGAAACAAGGAAGTGGCAGCTCCAGGAGGTGACTGACTGCCGTGATCTGTAAATGAGTTTGTGTGCGTACCCCCGCCACGCTGAGGGCAACACTGAACAGCGGGGTTAGCATGAGTAATGATAAAAGCACATGTATAAACAGAATTATCTCATTTCAATGTATGCTGACTGATTCAATAAGCTATGTCCATTTGTATGTTTTCTGCCTAATTTAGAGGGGAGATATATGCGTGTTGAATTCCAGGTGTGTGTCTTGGAACACAGGCTGCACACTGGAGTGAAAAGGAATAATTATACCAATAAATTGTTTCTGAATTGTAAGAATGTATAAATGAAGAGAATATTTTGTATTGAATGTATTTTTATATTTCTCATGGAATTGAAGTATTTTATGTTGAAGTGACTATGAGTTACGTGGCGCAACAAATGTACTTAACAAATGTTTTATTTTCTTTATTTAGAGAGGTGCCACTACCGTTGTCTAGAGTTAGCTAATGTCTGAAGTTCAGTTTAATGAAGTAAATGAAGCTGTATGAGTTTGAGCCTGGTAGCTGTAGCTGGGGGTAGTCTACATACACCATTGTTCATCAACTGCTAAGGAGAACTGTTAAAGCAGATGATTGTTGCCAGACAAGGAATAGGGAAAGTTATCATTCCGTTTTGTTATATCTGTCCTAAATCCTCAAGATACAATATTAATGCTGTTCTTTATTAAGCTCAGTCGGGAATAAAAGAACCCACAAAAATAATTTTTCGATTTGTGTACGGTCCTCATCATTCTTGACCAGGCCACATATGGGCAACAGTGTAGTAAAGCTCTGCCAGGTGAGCTCATTTTAACCTGTAACAATGAATAGAAAGTAATTCATTTGTTTATGAAAAAATCTTTGACAACAAGTTTGATTTCTCACTGTTTAATTGCTAGCAAACAATTGTTTATAAAAGTGTTATTATATATAGTGATTGGCTGATATTTAAAACCTGGTTTGTCCCATTTAACATGAACATCACATCAGAGTAAGGAAGGGGTTCTTGGTGTTTTGAAATTAAATGTTTCTTCAGTATTTTACTTGCAACAAAATGTCTTCTTCATAGAACAAAATCCACAATCCACAACAGGTCTGTGAAAAGTAACACATGAAGTGATTTTCAGATGCTTTTCCTGGCAATCTACCAAAAGTGACTGTGTGACTTTTTACTCTATAGAAATATTATCTACATAAAGTAGTTTGTTATATGACAACCCCAGTTTTCATTCAGCCAAGTATCTTGTATGAGAAATAAATGTTTGGCACTTGAAACAACACTGTGGCTCAGACCTTTGCTGCAGTGCAGGAGGAGGCGTGGGGGAGAATGTCAGCTGTGTTGACGCCTAATGCATCACATACAATGAACAGCAACAGCCACGTGGAGCGAGCCACACGTGTCACTGAACGGTAAACAAGCTCCACCTCCTCACAGCTCTGTCTGACCATCGACAGCATGGATCCACCAGTGGCAGACCGGCCGGAGCAGGTTGTGGATTTATGCGGCACAGAAAAGGATTCTGACTAGAACCTTACTGACAGACTTCCTTTCTTAGATTTGCTTCCACTGAATCAGTAAGTTGTCTCCACTGTATGTTTATGGGGTATGGATATTATCCAATGGGGGTTCTATGTGTTATGTCTGTGTAACATTTGAATCAGAATCAGCTTTATTGGCCAAGTCTGTGTTCATGTACAGGGAATGACTCTTGGTATACTGAGACGGGCTAGGAACCAAAACAACAAAGCTGATGAACATTAAACTGCTAGGCATTATGTACGGCGACCCGGAGTGGCCATAGAGACAATATAAAATGCTATTGCAGGTGGACAAGGTAGAAGTTGTTCCTAAGTTTTGATGAATCTGGTTTAGAGTACAGATCCAGAACAACAGACTGTTGAACACATAGTGGACTGTCATCACACAACTACTGCACATGTGAATATTGGCACCGTGCGTAAAGACGCACATTACCTCATCCAACAGCACTGTGCTATCCCCTAAATAGTTCAGTGTGTTACAGGTCAATCATGCTTTAATGTTGGACCTTTACTCATTGTTTTTGGGCGGATACGTCTTCAGGACAGAAGGTTGTATAATTATTGTTGTCTGGCACGTTACTGTTGATGGTTCTAGTTCATTTAGTCCTTACATTGGTGTTTGGCATCTCAGCGCCATTAATGTGTAACATTATGTGGTTGGATCCATACAGTATGATTTTAAAGTGTCATTTACATTGCAGTCCCTATTTATACTACTATATATATATTGACAGTGCATGATGATGTACACATAATAAATAAGTTGCACTGTAACTCCCATGGTGCACATAAGTGGATGTTTTTGTACTACTGACACTGTGAGTCTGTTGTTAACTGTTGGTCAGAGTGATGGATTGAAACTGGAACAGGTTGTGTTCAGGGTCAGATGGATCTGCAGGGATGTTTCCTGACTCTGGACCAGTACAGGTCCTGAATGGAGGACACACAGGTTGGCTCCAATGATCCTCTCAGCAGTCCTGACTGTCCCCTGTAGTCTGTTCCCTGTCCTGTTGGACCGTTCCAAACCAGACAGTGATGGCTGGAAGAGAGAACAGACTGATTGATGGCGGTGTCGAACTGGATCAGCAGTTCCTGAGGCAGGTTGAGCCACCTGAGCTGGAACAGGTAGCACATCCTCTGCTGGGGCCTTGTTGGATGAGTGGTGTCTGTGTTGGACTCCCACTTAAGGTCCTGGGAGATTGTGGATCACAAGCCTTGAAGGTTTCACTGCAGACACAGGCTGTGGAGTATGATGATGGGGGGCAGAGTTGGGGGGCTCCTTCTAAAGTCCACTGTCATCTCCACAGTTTGTTGATCTCCAGCTTGTTCTGACCACAGCAGAGGGCCAGCTGTTCAGGTTATAGGTGCCATCTTAGCTTTGCTATGTTCTATATTAGGAGGCTGATCTTGTCAAACAGTGTCAGTCTGAGTCCAGCAGAGGGCCATGTTCACTGTGCGCTGGTTCATATGAATGCGCGATGTTGAGATTATTGTTGCTCACCGCTGAATGGTTATATTTGTGCGTTATGTAGATATGAATAGGATGGAGAATCATGCTGAATCAAGATTTTCATGTATAGTAACGAAGTAGATGTACTGCTTTACACTCATTACTTAAGTAGTTTTTGAGGATCTGTACTTACTTGAGTTTCTTTTAATCAAGACTTACTTTTACTCTACTACATTTAAAAGTTAAAACATATACTTTTACTCCATTACCTTGACGTTTGCCACCTCTTTTCAATTGTTATAAATTAAAAATAGAAATATAATGAATCATCAAAGGATTACGGGGAAGGGGCGTGTCTGAGAGGACGAGAAGAACAACGTACGGTACTCTCGAGAAGATTAGAGGTAAGGGATGCGCGGGCGGCGGAGATCAACATCACTACCTCTGCAAACGTTGATGAAGAAGACGCTACCACACTGACAGCATCTCCTTCAGTAGAAGACAACAGTCACCCGCTGTGGTCATGTATTTAAAAGGAGTTGTATTCTTAACCAGACACAAGGCACCTTATTTAGTTGTGTTCTTGAGGCAGACAGACGCTAAATTTATAGTTATGTTCTCAGGCAGACACGAGACACTCCCACTCACTCTACATGTTTGCTCAGGTGTTTTTTTGTTTTTGTTTCATCATACCACATATTTCACTCACCTGAAAGTGAAATAAAGAGAACAAGGGAGAACCATTTTTATACTTTGTACTTTACTTGTACTTTGTACTTTTGATACTTGAGCATATTTTTCACAAGATACGGTACTTTTGATACTGAAGTACATTTAATGTGAGCTACGAAGACTTTTATCAAGTGATTTTCTTTATGGGTGACTTTAACTTTTAACAAAAGTAATTTTTAGCTATGGTATGGTATTTGTAATTTTACTATTTTTCAGTACTTTATATACTCCTGAGACTCCTTCAGAGGCTCATCTCAGACTTAAATTAAAGTGTGTGTGTGTGTGTGTGTGTGTTAGCTGTGAGGCAGTGATATTTAAAGATCGGGGAACCATGCATACACAAAAGTGTGCTTAGGAGGTCCACAGTCGGTGTGAATGTGCATACTGGCACACATCTTTAACGCCATGTGTACCCCACATAGTCTTTTCACTGCACTGTGTTAGGATGCAATCTGTACTTAATAACATTTTCATCAACATATGGATGTGTGATTAACAACCTGTTTGACAAGACTTAATTTAAAACTTAAAAACAACAACACAAAGTCCCCTGCAGTCTGATATTAAAAATGATGTATTAAAAACACTTTTATTTGTGCTTTACTGAAATACTTAGCTGCTGATCAGGGTTCTTCTCAGGGTCCTCACAGATTGTCACCCCAGCATATGATGGTATAAATGTTTTCATCCTAGTAAACCACATTTGATGAGATCTACATTTTGGAACTAAAGTTTGAAATTATATAAAATATAAAAATAGCCTTCAACTCTTAAATTGCTGTTACTATTTTATAATCAGTTAATCATATTGAATCTTTAAAAATGAAAATTAACCAATATCTTTGGGTTGTGGACACTCAAGACATTTGAGGACGTCACCTTGGGGTTTGGGAAACAGTGATCAATATTTTTCACCATTTTCTGATATTTTATGAAAAAAGTTAATTGATTAATGGAGAAAATGATCAACAAATGAATTGATCATGAAAGTTGTAGCTCTACTCTGTCTTCCTGTAAATCAGGCTGAGCGATCCGCCCACAGCTTTACATAAGAGCACCACCACTCCTTTTCCTGGCAGTGCGCAGTTACAGTCAGAGTAGTTACAGTCAGGGTGTTCCATCCCGACGGAGAGTGTAGTGGACAGCAGGTGGACATTCACTGGCTCCGATGGCTCCATTTGTGCTCCTATTTGGCCTCCTGTCTCAAGCTGCTGCTGGTAAAGATTTTTATTGTCACAGATTGTAGATGGAGGTAGAAAGATGATTTAATTCGGGAGTTATAATGTTTTATTGTTCTAGAAAATGTCTTTGTAAGATAAAGGTTTACTCAGATCATCTTTTACAGTTGATTTCAGGTTTTTGAATAATGAGACTGAAGCTAAAAGTATCAATAATGTAGAACAGTTTTTAACCTCTCAGCATTGTTTGCTGCTGAATCTCGGAGGGAAACCAGACTCCTCCTCTGTTTTCAGACTTTAGAAATCTAAACCAATGAGGGGAGACTAAAACCAAACCCACCTCCCTGCTGGAGAGAGAGAGAACTCACCTCCTGCTGCTCTCTGTGGGCTTGGAGGGAGGGTTTATCAGAGGGAGGGTTTATCACAGGGAGGGTTTATCAGAGGGAGGGCTGGATCAGAGGGGAGGCAGCAGAGAGAGAGCTGGAAGCGTTCCATAAATGTCGATGAGAATGTAAAAACAGTTTTTATTGTACAAAGTGCAATGTAGTAAATACAGAACTTCAAAATAAAACAGATATGCCAACAACTTTAACATTGCTTCCTTTCAAAATAAAATATTATACAATAGTTGTACTGAAGTATTCAAAGAGATATTTTTCGATGTCGCAAAGATACAAATAATCACAGATTGTTGTGTTCCATGTTGGTTCCTATTAAAACTGCAGTGGAGTAACTTTATAAAATGTCTGAGAGAGATAGTGACTGATTGCTGAGTCTCAATGTCAGGTCCTAAAGTTTGTGTACTTTGACAACCTCAGAAAAGAACCTCACTAATATACACAGAAGCATATTCAGTCACTTGAAAAAATCTAATCTAATCAAATCTGAAACATAAGACTTTTATTGGAATCAAAACACCAACAAAACAATGAGCGTGGTAGTGGGACCAGACCAGCTTTTCTGCATTCACCACCCACAAAATGGACAATTTTTGACAAATCGGAATCAATATTATATTTTTTGATAAATGGTCATGTTTGTATAGGACTGTAATTAATGCTTAATTAATGAATTCATATGGCTGAACTCTTGGTGAACTTCAGCATGGCCCACCTTGCTCACTGTAGTTTCTATGTCGTTAATTCTTTATGTCATTTCACTTGCTTTTGACAAACACAGAATGATCTTGGTTTAACATTTAATACGATTGTAGACGGGGATAAAGCATCTCCATTCACTCTGTAATGGTAATAATTCACTTTCAGTGGAT
>NW_026136889.1:0-17964 GCF_905237075.1 Dicentrarchus labrax | reverse complement strand
TGACACTGATATGAAAGAGAGAATAAGAGCCAATCACTGGAGGAGCAGCTGATCTTCTTACAGGAGAAATGATGGAAAGGATGATTTCAGTTGGTGTGCACATGAATGATTTGTGTTTCCTCTCCAGATCAAAGTGTGTGTGAGCTGATGTGGATGTGAGTTCAGCAGCATGAGTCAGTGTGAGGACAGAGAGGAGGGAGCCCCTCCCTGTAAAAGGACTCTGTGGGGGGAACATGACAGCCAGACCAAAGCTCAGAGGTGAGATGAGGATCTCTAACTGTCCATGACTCTTCTCCATGTCACAGCTCAGCACTCAGATCACTGCACCATCATTATTCACACTCAAATCTCTGTGTGTGTTGTGTTGAAGCCCAGAGCAGCAGAACACAGCAGACTCTGCTGGACCTGGACCTGGACATGAACCTGGACCTGAACCTGGACCTGAACCTGGACCTGGACCTGGACCCAGCTGTGTGTCCTTAAAGAGTGACCAGTCAAATGATCTCTTCATGGATTTTAAAGGACAACAACCCTCTGCTCCAGAGAGGTATCACAATGTCATTCTCCACAAATATCGTGCAGCTCTACTTAGAATACAAGCCAACAGTGTCTCTGCTGATGTACCCGACAGTTCAGTTTGTACCCTGTACCTTTTATATAATTCCTTCAAAGTGGAAAAAAAAGAATTCATGATACACAGAAATCATTCAGTTTCATGTCTTATTGAAGTTTGTTGTGTTCATCCTTTTTACTAACGTGTGTGTCCTTCATGAGTGATCGGTCAATGGGTCGCCTCATTGATTATAAACAACATGTATTTGATAGACAGTAAGTTGTTCTCAGTATTTTTTGACCTTAGTGTCCCTCCTCGTGTTCACAGAGAGTCTAAGTTTGGTTTCTTCTTTGATGCTGCTGATGGAAGTACTCAGTTATGTCTGTGGGTGTTAACAATCATACGTCAGCTCTTTGTTTTCCTACAACATGAGGGAACTTTTTCATCATCATCTGTTACAAGTGTATTTTGACTCACGACCAATTTGCACATATATATAATATGTTTCTCTGTTTGGATTTACTGATGTTTTTGGATTTACTGATGTTTTACTGTCTAGGTAACATCAAATCAGCTTGTGCAATCAGCGGCCCACAGTATTATGTTGGGTCAGTGAGTGAGGCAGGTCAATCATCTGAATCAGTGTTCTTCACTATAATTTAACTCAAAGGACCTTTAGCTTGTCTTTGTCTCTGTGTGGACAGACATAATGTGAGTTCATTCTTCATGTTTCCTCCACAGAGTGAACCAGGAGAGCTCAGAGATTCCCAGTGGTCAGTCTGCCCAGCAGCATCAAACACACCTGGACTCCATATTTATGGTCTGTACATGGACAACAACTACTTTTACATCTATTGTGTTCACAATAATCTCCATGCTGCACTTTTTAGACCAGTTGATTGTCAGTCTGTCCAACATGGATCTGATGTTTGCTTCCATGATTTGACTTTGATTGAGTCATTCATATAATATTCTGTTCCAGCTGCTGGAGGACAACATTGTCACTTTTGTGAAGAACGAGCTGAAGAAAATCCAGAAGGTTCTGAGTTCAGAATGCTCAGAGAGTAAGAGGGAGGATGAGGAGGTGTTGGACGGTGAGGATGAAGAGCAGAGGAGGAGCAGCAGAGAGGCATTTCTGAAGATCACAGTGCACTTCCTGAGGAGAATGAAGCAGGAGGAGCTGGCTGACTGTCTGCAGAGCAGTAAGAGGATTTCTCTAAAGATTTAACTCGCTGGATAAATGAGACATTTACTGATGTCTCAAGAGATTGTGGAAAATATGTTTCTTTAACCATTAAAGTCTCTTCATGATCTTATTTATTGTGTGTTCATTCAGGAAGTGAGTCTGATTGTCAGCGTAAACTTAAATCTAAGCTGAAGAAGAAGTTCCAGTGTGTGTTTGAGGGGATTCCTAAAGGAGGAAACCCAACCCTTCTGAACCAGATCTACACAGAGCTCTACATCACAGAGGGAGGGACTGCAGAGGTCAATGATGAACATGAGGTCAGACAGATTGAAACAGCATCCAGGAAACCAGACAGACCTGAAACAACAATCAGACAAGAAGACATCTTTAAACCCTCACCTGGAAGAGATGAACCAATCAGAACAGTGATGACAAAGGGAGTGGCTGGCATTGGGAAAACAGTCTTAACACAGAAGTTCACTCTGGACTGGGCTGAAGACAAAGCCAACCAGGACATACAGTTCATGTTTCCATTCACTTTCAGAGAGCTGAATGTGCTGAAAGAGAAAAAGTTCAGCTTGGTGGAACTTGTTCATCTCTTCTTTACTGAAACCAAAGAAGCAGGAATCTGCAGGTTTGAAGAGTTCCGGTTGTGTTCCTCTTTCAACGTCTGGATGAATGTCGACTTCCTCTGGACTTCCACAACACTGAGATCCTGACTGATGTTAGAGAGTCCACCTCAGTGGATGTGCTACTGACAAACCTCATCAGGGGGAACCTGCTTCCCTCTGCTCGCCTCTGGATAACCACACGACCTGCAGCAGCCAATCGGATCCCTCCTGGCTGTGTTGACATGGTGACAGAGGTCAGAGGGTTCACTGACCCACAGAAGGAGGAGTACTTCAGGAAGAGGTTCAGCGATCAGGAGCAGGCCAGCAGAATCATCTCCCACATCAAGACATCACGAAGCCTCCACATCATGTGCCACATCCCAGTCTTCTGCTGGATCACTGCTACAGTTCTGGAGGATGTGTTGAAGACCAGAGAGGGAGGAGAGCTGCCCAAGACCCTGACTGACTTGTACATCCACTTCTTGGTGGTTCAGTCCAAACTGAAGAAGATCAAGTATGATGGAGGAGCTGAGACAGATCCACACTGGAGTCCAGAGACAAGGGAGATGATTGAGTCTCTGGGAAAACTGGCTTTTGAGCAGCTGCAGAAAGGCAACCTGATCTTCTATGAATCAGACCTGACAGAGTGTGGCATCGATATCAGAGCAGCCTCAGTGTACTCAGGAGTGTTCACACAGATCTTTAAAGAGGAGAGAGGACTGTACCAGGACATGGTCTTCAGCTTTGTCCATCTGAGTGTTCAGGAGTTTCTGGCTGCTCTTCATGTCCATCTGACATTCATCAGCTCTGGAGTCAATCTGCTGGCAGAAGAACAATCAACCTCCCAGAAGTCTGAAACAAGAAAATATGAATCTGCAGAGACACAGTTCTACCAGAGGGCTGTGGACAAGGCCTTACAGAGTCCAAATGGACACCTTGACTTGTTCCTCCGCTTCCTCCTGGGACTTTCACTGCAGACCAATCAGACTCTCCTACGAGGCCTGCTGACACAGACAGGAAGTAGCTCAAAAAACAATCAGGATATAGTCCAGTACATCAAGAAGAAAATTGAGGACAACCCGCATCCAGAGAGAACCATCAATCTGTTTCACTGTCTGAATGAACTGAATGATCCTTCTCTTGTCGATGAGATCCAACAGTCCCTGAGTTCAGGAAGTCTCTCCACAGATAAACTGTCTCCTGCTCAGTGGTCAGCTCTGGTCTTCATCTTACTGTCAGAAAAAGATCTGGACATGTTTGACCTGAAGAAATACTGTGCTTCAGAGGAGGCTCTTCTGAGGCTGCTGCCAGTGGTCAAAGCCTCCAACAAAGCTCTGTAAGCATGTAGATATTTGCTTATATTGATATTTTAGATACACAGGAGGAGAGAACAGTTAGTATTTGTATTTTAACGTACTTTACTTTTTTCTCTCCAGACTGAGTGGCTGTAACCTCTCAGAGAGAAGCTGTGAAGCTCTGTCCTCAGTTCTCAGCTCCCAGTCCTCCAGTCTGAGTGAGCTGGACCTGAGTGACAACAACCTCCAGGATTCAGGAGTGAAGCTTCTGTCTGCTGGACTGAAGAGTCCACATTGTAAACTGGAAACTCTCAGGTCAGAACAAGTAATTTTTTTCTTGAACGACTTGAGATATTTCCCTAAATTATAATGTATATGTGGTTCAAAGGTCCTGTGTGTAACATTTAAGAAGATCTATTGGCAGAAATGTAATATAATATTAATAAGTATGTTTTCATTAGTGTATAAGCACCTGAAAATACGAGTAATTGAGTTTTCATTACCTTAGAATGAGCTCTTCAGGAGCAAATCCACCATGAGGAACCGCTGTGTTTGTACAGTTGCCAGTAAAGACCAACCGAACAAACTCGGGATTCAGTTGGTTTTAATCTCCACCTTCAACACTAGCTCCTCCACACTGGTCCTTTGAACGGCATCTCTCATGTCAGGATTCTAAATACTAGAATTTCTTTTTAGGATCTTAAGTCTGTGTTCTCAATGAATTTGTGTGTTTGCAGGCTGTCAGGCTGTCTGATCACAGAGGAAGGTTGTGCTTCTCTGGCCTCAGCTCTGACCTCCAACCCCTCCCATCTGAGAGAGCTGGACCTGAGCTACAATCATCCAGGAGACTCAGGAGTGAAGCTGCTGTCTGCTGCACCGGAGGATCCACAGTGGAGACTGGACACTCTCAGGTATGAAGAGGCCTTCTGCAGACACAGACTGTCAGACAATGGTCCAAAACTCATGAAACGTAGCACAAATATCAGCTGATATGATTAGGTTTTTGTTTTGCCATTAAGTTATACATGTGAACGTATCAGTGCAAGTGATGTAATGTTTGCATGCTGAAAGAGGATGTGCTGCTCTGACCCCCCTCCTCCTTTCAGGGTGGAGCCTGCTGGAGTCCAATGGTTGAGACCAGGTCTGAGGAAGTGTAAGTGTGAAAACAAAGCAGCACACATTCAACCATCTTCACACTGTGACATCACTCATTCACAGCTCTGATGTCATCATCAAAGTGTCAATCAATGATCAGATGATAGATCAATAACTGCAGCTGTATTGTGTCTTGTTCTCTCCATCAGATTCCTGTGAACTCACAGTCGACACAAACACAGTGAACAGAAAGATCAAACTGTGTGACAACAACAGGAAGATGATTCATGTGAAGGAGGATCAACCATATCCTGATCATCCAGACAGATTTGCCCGGTGTTCTCAGCTGCTGTGTACAAATGTTCTGACTGGTCGCTGTTACTGGGAGGTGGAGTGGAGTGGAGGGGTTTATATAGCAGTGAGTTACAGAGGAATCAGGAGGAGTGGAAGTAGAGCTGAATGCAGGTTTGGAGAGAATGATCAGTCCTGGAGGCTGAGTTGTTCTGATGATGGTTACATTGTCTTTCACAATAACAGAGGAACATCTGTTTCCTCCTCCTCCTCCTCCTCCTCCTCTGTCTCTAACAGAGTAGCAGTGTATGTGGACTGTCCTGCTGGCACTCTGTCCTTCTACAGAGTCTCCTCTGACACACTGATCCACCTCCACACCTTCAACAGCACATTCACTGAACCTCTTTATCCTGGGTTCGCAGTCTGGCCTTCTGCCTCACTGTCCCTGTGTTCTCTGTAGGAAGGAGAGTCTCCTCCTGTTAGAGACACATTCAGTAGAGTCTGTACAGGATCACAGTTACTTAAATCTTATCTGTATCTGCGTTTTAATTGCTGTATGGACATTCCTCCTGTCGCTGCCTCTTCAGAATCAGAATCAGAATCAGATTTATTGGCAGGTAGGTTTTTGCACATACGAGGAATTCGTCTTGGTGCAGTAGTGCTCTTGCCCAGGTCATCATTGTAAAGGAATAATTATATCTTTAAGTACCGTTGGTGCAACTGGAACTCATTTTAGTTTCCATATTGCAACAAACTTTTACATGGAACCACTATGAAGCCTTTTATCTTCATCCGTCTGTAGTAAAACATAATAACATTAATGTCGGATGTCACATGCAATAACAATCACACACTGAGCCCAGCCTTACAGCAACACCTTCCCCAGATCCTGCCTAACCGATAGTATACCTCTTCTTCTTCTGGAGCGTGCTGGGCTAGAGGCAGCTTGAAAGGCAGAGGTTTGGTGGCTGGATCCTCGAAAAAGCCTACCTCCATCGGGGAACTTGAGAAACAAAACAAAGGCGAAATAATAAACAAGTGCCTGATGGAAAGGACGCTGGCATCTTTTCTAACAGAGGAAGCTGTTTAATGCTTAATAAAGGCTTAGCAGTGGACATCCAGACTAATACCTCCTGCGACAGTCATCAGTCTATATTAACGTTAACACCAGAAGTAACAGATACAATAAATCTGTTTACCAATATTTTTTCAAACCTGAACGAGCCCCCACATATTGCAAACGTAACATTACATAAGTAGCTGATGGTCGTAATAGTGTTCAGTGTAGGTTGAGTCATGTTATATAACTTAAATCCTAATACAAACGTAATCAATTTAATTTGTTGGTCTATGAATTAGACAGTTGACTGGGAAAAAACAAAGGCTCTACTACTACTACAACAATTGTCAAAATCCATTAATATGATGTATATTATTCTGAAACAGGCTGCACTTTCACTTTCAGTACACTAAGAATGTTTCAATGCCATACTTTTCTACTTTTAAGATTTTTAATGCAGGACTTTTACATGTTTTCACACTGGTATTGCTTATTTTACTACTACACCTTCTACTACTACTAACTACTTTTAGTAGTTAATTTTGATGTTGTAGTCGTGTTATAAATTAGGGATGGGACAATATATCACATTATCAAATATCATGTTACTGAACTTGTTTTCTGCAGCTATGAAATATTGCAAAAATCAGAAGCTTCTTGTCTTCCAGAGATCTCAAACCATTAATTCACAGCTTCATTTTCTCCCGTCTAGATTACTGTAACTCCCTCTACACGTGCCTCAGTCAAGCCTCGTTAAATCGTTTACAGTTAGTACAAAATGCAGCCACCAGAACCAGCCGTCGGTCCGAGATTACTCCTGTTCTTGCATCCCTCCATTGGCTTCCAGTAAATTTTATTATCAACTGTAAGATCTTACTGATTACATATAAGGCACTTCATGACCTTGCCCCCAGTTACATTTCTCCTTGTTCCTCATTCCTCTCCTCAGCCACTTCGCTCCTCAAATCTAGGCCTTTTTTTAATTCCCCACTCTAACTGCAAAACTAAAGGTGACCTTTGCTGTTTTAGCTCCAACATTATGGAATCATCTTCCCCAAACACTCAGATTATCTGAGTAGATGGACTGTTTTGAGCAGCTCCTTAAAACCCTCCCCTGTAGGTCTTAGATATATAGATCTCCTTGTTTCTTTACTTATCTTTAGCCGTCTCTCTTTTAATTTATTCTTTCCCTGTTGCTTTATCTTCCATGTGTTTGTATTTATATGTTCACTATGTATATGATTGGGGATATATATATATATATATATAAATGTATGTATCCAGCATACAGTCCTATATTGACTTCATGATTTATTTTGAATAAGGGGACAAGAGGGAGCCCACATATTTCCAGTCATTCCAAAACCCTAATCCTGTCACCATGGCTGAAGGCTTGGTTTGCCCGTTGTATCCCACAAATAAAGGTTCAACTGGATATGTGGAAATAGTGTAGATTCCCAAATAAAAAACAGGGAGATGAGGTTCCTGTCTGTGATAAAATAAACATGTGTTTCTCTACAAAATGTAGGTAAAGTGATTCCAGTATGTTTTGAAGACATTTTAAAAGTATCAAGAATATTTTCATGATTATTTTTATAATATTGTGTATTGCAGTTTGAATGAAATCATTTTCATATTGTCCCATGCCTCGTGTAAATGAATGTAAATATCTGCTTTCTTTGAGGAGGAATGAGGTGGGAGGGGAACCGGCTGCTTTCTGACTCCTGAAGAGTTTAAAGAGTGACCAGGTTTTAGTTTCAAAACAGGATTGAACCTAGACTGAACATTTCTCTCATTTGATTCCAGGATGACAAATAGTAAAAAGTAGATTAAACAAAATGTAGGTCAGCATCTAACTCCATGAATATAAATATACTGAGATATATATACAGTATGTACAGTGTGATATGTTTGATATAAAACACTTCTAGTTTCTCTTTTAACCACCAGAGCGGGCCAAAGCTCTCCATGACAAGTGTATCCAGTCCTGTCTGCAGTCTGGAGTGTTAGCAGCAGAATTTATGAATAAAGAGCACTGTGAGTTATTTCTTTGAGGAGTTTTTTAAGTATTTAGTGTGTAAATGTTGATCTGTGTGTGATGAACATTTGTACGATACATTTGTGTATGTGAGAAAACTGCTTTGTTGTCTACAGGTGATAAGATAACATTGTGATTCTCCTTTCTCCTCTCCTGAGCTCAGTGCTGAGATGATTTACTAACATGTACTCTGTAACTAACTCGTATAATTTACAGTACAAATATGTGACTGTATCTAAACCTCTTGGTCAGACCTGCAACATACACTGCGGTGTACGAGCTGTTATTCTTGTATTATCCTGCGTCATTAAATAAACGATAGATGAATGTTGTTGTATCACTTTATTCATACATAATTCCCACATTGAGCAGAAAGTATTGACAGAAAGAAATATGTTGTAAAAATACTTATTTTTATTTATATTCTTAATCATTTTTAACCTGAATTTATAAAACTCGGTGCTTATTGCTCTCACAAATTTCAAAAAAATAATCTTAAAATATTGTAGAAGTAAATGTATTGTTTATACTGTATGTACAGTTAAATGATTTTAGTTAATGATTTTAGTCTCTTTAGCATTTCAAAATGTACAAATGATGTTTCACTTATTTTAGTTTTGATTTATACAAACAGATAATCATTTTTTAAACAAAGTTACCACAATAATTAACAGTTAAAGTGGGTTTTAAAAAACTCACTAAAGCTGCTTTCTGGAAGCAAAGGAACTACAAATAAACATCTGAACATACAGCTATCTAAAGGTCAACATGTATTTTATCTTCACATGTTACATTACACGTTATCACACACACACACACACACACACACACACACACACACATTGTGTTCCCTGTTTGAAGTGAAGTTTACTATGGAAACCAATTTCTGCCAATATGACGGGAAAAATGATTATTTATGTGATTATAATGAGAAACTTTCTCAAAATAGGAATTGGAGGAATTACATAATATCAAACTAAATCTCCGGACCCTAGAGAGAAAGCTACAAAAGAATCTGCACTGACGGAGACGGAATAAGACAGATGTAGCTGAAGTAGCATCCTTCATTGACCAGCAGTTAGAAATGTCTGACAGACAGCGTGGCTACAGATGGATGCACCAGAAATTACTACAAGGTAAAAAAAAAATAATCAACCAAGACAGCTCAATTCTAAATGCATTCAACATTATACAAAAATAGTGAATAACAAAATAATATTTCTAAATTCAGGTAGAACCAGCTGTCATAAGACTCACCATAACGGTAAGTATCCTGGCCATCCAACATTTCTGGTGCATCCATCTTCTATTGCTTGGAGCATATGAGGAACACAGGCTTATTCTAATTTAGGCTTCTCATTATATTGAGATACTAAGTCAAAATATTGAAATACTAAGTCATTATTTTGAGAAAGTATCTCATTATAGACTTAAAGAATCTGTTCCATAAGTTTCACTGTCTCCTCCTACTGCCTGTTTATAGTTTACTTTCACTTTCTCTGAAGGAGTGTCGCAGTTGGTTTTCTCCGTCTCAACCTCCAGCTGAAGGTAATGGAACAAGTGTTTAATGTTTTCCTCGTTAACACAAGCTGTCGTTAGTTTATTTCCACTAGAAACAGCAACAATCTGCCTCCATTGTTCATTTCTCTGCTGGAAACTCGGGACGAAGCAGCTCAAACAACCGTTTTTAAATACAGGCCAATATCTGTCCGCCATTTTGTGTGTCTGTTAGTGAGTGTACAGTAAAAATAAGAGTCCAAGTAGAGTCCGTTGATGCTCAGTAGTTGAACACAGAGTGCTTCTTACTGTGTAACAGCACTTACTGATGACTGAAGGCACATTTTGCTGCCTGAATCAGCCTGTGGAGGAGGCGGAGACGAGCCGCTGCTCTCCCGCTGTCTGAGCCACTAAACGCGGCTTCGCTCTGTGGCGGACAGCCGCTGGATGCTCTGTCATTATATCTCTATTATATATTATGTTGTACAGCCGCTGGATGCTCTGTCATTATATCTCTATTATATATTATGTTGTACAGCCGCTGGATGCTCTGTCATTATATCTCTATTATATATTATGTTTATATCTTTGAATTCAATCAGTATTGAGTTCATTAACAGTATTTAATTAACTGTTTACCCCAACAGGAAGTAGAGTCGCTTCTTTATGTCAGTTTGTACATAAATGTGATCAATAATCAAACAGATTTACTTTAATGTTTTAATCATTTCTAAAGGGACTGTATTGAGTCAGACTTTTATTTTGGAAGGATCTTCCTGCTTTTCTAACTTCTTTTAACTTTCAGAGCTTTTAAATTCATAAATACTGCAACAATAAACCGGTTTAACTGCTCTGCTCAGTGACTATATCTCTGATTGTGAACATAGCAGACATATTTATACTTTACTACATTTCAGAGGAAATATTGAACCTTTAAACAATAAAGTTAGTTTAAAAAACATCCAGACTGCATCATCATGCTGCATTCAATGTGGGAACTTGAATTGTGGAAAGTTTATGAGACAAAGTGAGTTTAAAAGCAGCTGTTGACTTCAAGAGGAATTTACTTAAAAACAAAAACCTAATTTAAAGACGATAAATATTGATTTTATTATTCTGTGTTGTCAGAGGAACATTTACTGCCTGTTGGAGACACACATGAACACATGAACCAGCCTCCTGTTTGTCTTTAGAAATCATGTGGCGCCATCTGGTGGTGCAAACGTAAACTGCAGGATTGCTGTTGCATGATCACAGATTACTTTTTAAATGATATAAATGAAGAACGCTTTATTGTCAGATCTTTGACATTAAATTCAATCAGTGTGTCTTTGAATGTGACTGAATGAATGTAATTTCTGATTGTTGACACTGATATGAAAGAGAGAATAAGAGCCAATCACTGGAGGAGCAGCTGATCTTCTTACAGGAGAAATGATGGAAAGGATGATTTCAGTTGATGTGCACATGAATGATTTGTGTTTCCTCTCCAGATGAAAGTGTGTGTGAGCTGATGTGGATGTGAGTTCAGCAGCATGAGTCAGTGTGAGGACAGAGAGGAGGGAGCCCCTCCCTCTAAAAGGACTCTGTTGGGGGAACATGACAGCCAGACCAAAGCTCAGAGGTGAGATGAGGATCTCTAACTGTCCATGACTCTTCTCCATGTCACAGCTCAGCAGTCAGATCACTGCACCATCATTATTCACACTCAAAGCTCTGTGTGTGTTGTGTTGAAGCCCAGAGCAGCAGAACACAGCAGACTCTGCTGGACCTGGACCTGGACCTGGACCTGGACCCAGCTGTGTGTCCTTAAAGAGCAACCGGTCAATGGGTCGCATCGATGAGTTTAAAGGACGACAACCCTCTGCTACAAAGAGGTATCACAATTCTTTCCCAATATCGTGCAGCTGTACTTTATGGAAAAATGAAGCGATGATACACAGAAATCATTCACTTTCACGTTTATTGAAGGTCGTTGTGTTTATCCTTTTCTTGTTGATAGCTGCTAGTTTCTCCTGCAGGTTGTGTGTCTGAAGACTAAAAAGTTAATTTCCATCTTCTTCCTCTCTGTCTAACAGGATCTATGGAGAACTAGACTCTGCTGAACCTGAAGATGGACCTGAACCCAGCTGTGTATCCCTGGACCGGTCAGTGGTTCGCAGCATTGAGTTTAAAGGACAACCTTCTACTACAATGAGGTATTGCAGTGTCATTTTTTTCCAATATCGTGCAGCTCTACTTAAAATACAGGCCAACAGTGTCGCTGCTGATGACAGTTCACTTTGTTATGTGTCAATAACAGTAAAGCTTTAGTAAAGTCAGCTGTTAACATTACACATCACAGCTAATTCAAATAGTATTGGTGCTTGTTTCATCTTTTTTAAAATCTGTTTGTTTGTTTTTTTGTTATCAGCATCATTCTTCTTCGATTTATATTCTCCCATCTGAAAGCTGCCTAGTTTAACCAGTCTTCAACTCCTGACTTCAGTATTACATTTTCTCTACACACGAGTATTAAACAGTGATTTTATTGAGGCTAACAGATGCTAACTGCTAACCAAGGCTAACCCTGACTCCACTGAGTTCCTCCATCAAATCAACATCTTCGTTTTCAGTCATGTGACAACAAAAATAGAAACATGTCAGTGATAACAGCTGGACTGAGATCAGCTGCTCTAAAACACAGAATGAACAACCAAAGAGAGTCTGAGGAAACACACAGTTGGTTTCTTCTTGATGCTGCTGATGGAAGTACTCAGTTATGTCTGTGAGTGTTCACAATCATATGTCAGCTCTTTGTTTTCCTACAACATAAGAGAACTGTTTACATTGATTCACTCTGGAGTTCCTTTAAGAAGAGTTGTTGTCAGTACATTGTTTCACTGTGTTCTGGGTGCAGTGCAGATTATATGCTGTTTTTTTGTGTTCCTATCAGGAGGAAGCTGGAAAAACCAAAACGCAGCAGTGTGTCCAGGAAGAGAGCGAGGTATGTGAAACGTTACTCTGTTGAAGAAAAAAACAGTGTGTTGGTGTCAGATTCTCAGTTGTGTAGATAAGGAAGTTATAAAATCATCAATCATCAAAACAATTAGTAAAAAAAGAAAGTAAAACAATAGTAAAAAGATACTTCCGAACATTAAAATTCAAGTAAAATCAGGAAAGGCCCTCCGATAAAAGTCTGTTTAAGGGACTTAAGATCGACCACTGACCCAGCTGACCTGATTTCCTTGGGCAGATTGTTGACTGCCAGTGCTTCCTAGCTAGAGAACTCTCAAGGCTTTACCTCAATAGCTGCACCAGTTCACATACAGGCCAAACAGGCATACACTGCCCTCATCCCACAAAGGGAATACATAGGTAAGAATTCTCTTCAGTGATTACACATCGGCAATCAATACATCCATTTCCTCAAAACATCTGTAAGCTTATCAGTGGAATTGGACTGGAAACCTGCAGCTGGATATTTGACTTCCTGGCCGGCAATAGCTTTAAGTTCCTCGGTGTGAACTAGAGGTCCCGATCAAGATTCTTTGGTCTTTTCATATCATATTGAGTATCTGCCAATACCTTGTTGCGATGTGATCCTTGATAATACAGGTGCACATTCCATACTTCAAGAACATTAAAGTTATTAAAATCAATCCAAAGTATATGCCTGACAATTGAAAAGATCTGCATTGCGTCAAGAAAAACAATGCCTGTATTTAAACTGTTCCTTAACGTTAAAAATTAATTATTAGCTTTTTGTTTGTGGGGTTTTTGTTGCACTTGCTAGGGGAAACCATCTGATTCAATGTTGTAATCAACACTTTAACTCAAAGGACCTTTACCTTGTGTTTGTCTCTGTGTGGACAGACATAATGTGAGCTCATTCTTCATGATTCCTCCACAGAGTGGACCAGGAGAGCTCAGAGATTCCCAGTGGTCAGTCTGCCCAGCAGCATCAAACACACCTGGACTCCATATTTATGGTCTGTACATGGACAACAACTACTTTTACATCTATTGTGTTCACAATAATCTCCATGCTGCACTTTTTAGACCAGTGGATTGTCTGTCCAACATGGATCTGATGTTTGCTTCCATGATTGGACTTTGATTGAGTCATTCATATAATATTCTGTTCCAGCTGCTGGAGGACAACATTGTCACTTTTGTGAAGAACGAGCTGAAGAAGATCCAGAAGGTTCTGAGTTCAGAATGCTCAGAGAGTAAGAGGGAGGATGAGGAGGTGTTGGACGGTGAGGATGAAGAGCAGAGGAGGAGCAGCAGAGGGCATTTCTGAAGATCACAGTAACTTCCTGAGGAGAATGAAGCAGGAGGAGCTGGCTGACTGTCTGCAGAGCAGTAAGAGAATTTCTCTAAAGATTTAACTCGCTGGATAAATGAGACATTTACTGATGTCTCAAGAGATTGTGGAAAATATGTTTCTTTAACCATTAAAGTCTCTTCATGATCTTATTTATTGTGTGTTCATTCAGGAAGTGAGTCTGATTGTCAGCGTAAACTTAAATCTAAGCTGAAGAAGAAGTTCCAGTGTGTGTTTGAGGGGATTCCTAAAGGAGGAAACCCAACCCCTCTGAACCAGATCTACACAGAGCTCTACATCACAGAGGGAGGGACTGCAGAGGTCAATGATGAACATGAGGTCAGACAGATTCAAACAACATCCAGGGAAACCAGACAGACCAGAAACAACAATCAGACAAGAAGACTTCTTTAAACCCTCACCTGGAAGAGATGAACCAATAAGAACAGTGATGACAAAGGGAGTGGCTGGCATTGGGAAAACAGTCTTAACACAGAAGTTCACTCTGGACTGGGCTGAAGACAAAGCCAACCAGGACATACAGTTCACATTTCCATTCACTTTCAGAGAGCTGAATGTGCTGAAAGAGAAAAAGTTCAGCTTGGTGGAACTTGTTCATCTCTTCTTTACTGAAACTAAAGAAGCAAGAATCTGCAGGTTTGAAGAGTTCCCGGTTGTGTTCATCTTTGACGGTCTGGATGAGTGTCGACTTCCTCTGGACTTCCACAACACTGAGATCCTGACTGATGTTACAGAGTCCACCTCAGTGGATATGCTGCTGACAAACCTCATCAGGGGAACCTGCTTCCCTCTGCTCGCCTCTGGATAACCACACGACCTGCAGCAGCCAATCAGATCCCTCCTGAGTGTGTTGACATGGTGACAGAGGTCAGAGGGTTCACTGACCCACAGAAGGAAGAGTACTTCAAGAAGAGAATCAGAGATGAGGAGCAGGCCAGCAGAATCATCTCCCACATCAAGACATCACGAAGCCTCCACATTATGTGTCACATCCCAGTCTTCTGCTGGATCACTGCTACAGTTCTGGAGGATGTGTTGAAGACTAGAGAGGGAGGAGAGCTGCCCAAGACCCTGACTGACTTGTACATCCACTTCTTGGTGGTTCAGTCCAAACTGAAGAAGATCAAGTATGATGGAGGAGCTGAGACAGATCCTCACTGGAGTCCAGAGACGAGGGAGATGATTGAGTCTCTGGGAAAACTGGCTTTTGAGCAGCTGCAGAAAGGCAACCTGATCTTCTATGAATCAGACCTGACAGAGTGTGGCATCGATATCAGAGCAGCCTCAGTGTACTCAGGAGTGTTCACACAGATATTTAAAGAGGAGGAGAGGACTGTACCAGGACAAGGTCTTCAGCTTTGTCCATCTGAGTGTTCAGGAGTTTCTGGCTGCTCTTCATGTCCATCTGACATTCATCAGCTCTGGAGCCAATCTGATGACAGAAGAACAATCAACCTCCAAGAAGTCTGAAACAAGAGAAGATGAATCTGCAGAGACACAGTTCTACCAGAGTGCCGTGGACAAGTCCTTACAGAGTCCAAATGGACACCTGGACATGTTCCTCCGATTCCTCCTTGGACTGTCACTGCAGACCAATCAGACTCTCCTACGAGGCCTGCTGACACAGACAGGAAGTCGCTCAAAAACCAATCAGGATATAGTCCAGTACATCAAGAAGAAAATTGAGGACAACCCGCATCCAGAGAACCATCAATCTGTTTCACTGTCTGAATGAACTGAATGATCCTTCTCTCTTGTCGAGGAGATCCAACAGTCTCTGAGTTCAGGAAGTTCTCTCCACAGATAAACTGTCTCCTGCTCAGTGGTCAGCTCTGGTCTTCATCTTACTGTCATCAGAAAAAGATCTGGACGTGTTTGACCTGAAGAAATACTGTGCTTCAGAGGAGGCTCTTCTGAGGCTGCTGCCAGTGGTCAAAGCCTCCAACAAAGCTCTGTAAGCATGTAGATATTTGCCTATATTGATATTTTAGATACACAGGAGGAGAGAACAGTTAGTATTTGTATTTTAACTTTACTTTTGTCTCTCCAGACTGAGTGGCTGTAACCTCTCAGAGAGAAGCTGTGAAGCTCTGTCCTCAGTTCTCAGCTCCCAGTCCTCTAGTCTGAGAGAGCTGGACCTGAGTGACAACAACCTCCAGGATTCAGGAGTGAAGCTTCTGTCTGCTGGACTGAAGAGTCCACATTGTACACTGGAAACTCTCAGGTCAGAACAAGTTATTTTTATGACTTGAGATATTTTCCTAAAATATTATCTCTATGTGGTTTAAATGTCAGAATTCCCAGTACTTTCAGATGATCTGCCATTTGTGTTGTTTTGTGTGTTTGCAGGCTGTCAGGCTGTCTGATCACAGAGGAAGGCTGTGCTTCTCTGGCCTCAGCTCTGAGCTCCAACCCCCTCCCATCTGAGAGCTGGACCTGAGCTACAATCATCCAGGAGACTCAGGAGTGAAGCTGCTGTCTGCTGCACTGGAGGATCCACAGTGGAGACTGGACACTCTCAGGTATGAAGAGGCCTGCTGCAGACACAGACAGTCCGACAATGGTCCGAAACTCATGAAACGTAGCACAAATATCAGCTGATATGTTTAGGTTTTTATTTTGCTATTAAGTTATACATGTGAACGTATCAGTGCAAGTGATGTAATCTTTGCATGCTGAAAGAAGATGTGCTGCTCGGCCCCCCTCCTCCCTTTCAGGGTGGAGCCAGCTGAGTCCGGATGGTTGGGACCAGGTCTGAGGAAGTGTAAGTGTGAAAACAAAGTAGCACACATTCAACCATCTCCACACTGTGACATCACATTCATTCACAGCTCTGATGTCATCATCAAAGTGTCAATCAATGATCAGATGATGTATCAATAACTGCAGCTGTATGTGTGTCTTGTTCTCTCCATCAGATTCCTGTGAACTCAAATCGACACAAACACAGTGAACAGAAACATCAAACTGTCTGACAACAACAGGATGGTGATGTTTGGAAGGAGGATCAACCATATCCTGATCATCCAGACAGATTTGAGAAATGTCCTCAGCTGCTGTGTGTACAAATGGTCTGACTGGTGGCTGTTACTGGGAGGTGGAGTGGAGTGGAGGGGTTTATATGGCAGTGAGTTACAGAGAATTAGCAGGAGTGGAAGAAGAGCTGAATGCAGGTTTGGAGAGAATGATCAGTCCTGGAGTCTGGACAGCTCTGATGATGGTTACACTGTCTTTCACAATAAACAATTAACACAGTCCTCCTCCTCCTCCTCCTCCCTCCTCCCTCCTCCTCTGTCTCTAACAGAGTAGCAGTGTATGAGGACTGTCCTGCTGGCACTCTGTCCTTCTACAGAGTCTCCTCTGACACACTGATCCACCTCCACACCTTCAACAGCACATTCACTGAACCTCTTTTATCCTGGGTTTGGAGTCTGGCCTGATTCCTCAGTGTCTCTGTGTTCTCTGTAGGAAGGCGAGTCTCCTCCTGTTAGAGACACATTCAGTAGAGTCGGTACAGGATCACAGTTACTTAAATCTTATCTGTATCTGTGTTTTAATTGCTGCATTGACTTGCCTCCTGTCGCTGCCTCTGGCCAGGTCATCATTATAAATAAATAATGTTATATCTTTTAAGTAACGCTTGGAAGTCAATTTAGCTTCCATATTTATGTTTCAAAACAGGACTGAACATTTCCCTCATTTGATTCCAGTATGACAAAAAGTCAAATAGTAAAGTATATTCTTTAATGCAATTCAGCATTTAAAGAGTTATTTAAAGATACGAAGGAGAGATATTTAAAGAATATACAGTGAATGTGAATGTACTGAGATATATATACAGTGTGTACAGGCGATAAGAGATATGTGTATATATATATATAATACATAGTTTATCTGTTCACCACCAGAGGGCGCCAAAGTTCTCCATGACAAGTGTATTAAAAGTAATAAAAGTAAATGCCCCCTGTGGCTGTTGTACTATTATATATGATATTAGATTATTATGAC
>NW_026136888.1:0-32693 GCF_905237075.1 Dicentrarchus labrax | reverse complement strand
TAACATTCATTAATGTTCAGTAATGCTCTCTAATGTTCATTAATGCTCTCTAATGTTCATTAATGTTCAGTAACGCTCTCTAATGTTCATTAACGCTCTCTAATGTTCATAATGTTCAGTAACGCTCTCTAATGTTCATTAACGCTCTCTAATGTTCATAATGTTCAGTAACGCTCTCTAATGTTCAGTAATGTTCAGTAACGCTCTCTAATGTTCAGTAATGTTCATTAACGCTCTCTAATGTTCATTAATGTTCAGTAATGTTCAATAATGTTCATAATGTTCAGTAACGCTCTCTAATGTTCAGTAACGCTCTCTAATGTTCATTAATGTTCAGTAACGCTCTCTAATGTTCAGTAATGTTCAGTAACGCTCTCTAATGTTCAGTAACGCTCTCTAATGTTCAGCAATGTTCAGTAACGCTCTCTAATGTTCAGTAATGTTCATTAACGCTCTCTAATGTTCATTAATGTTCAGTAATGTTCAATAATGTTCATAATGTTCAGTAACGCTCTCTAATGTTCAGTAATGTTCATTAATGCTCTCTAATGTTCATTAATGTTCAGTAACGCTCTCTAATGTTCATTAACGCTCTCTAATGTTCATTAATGTTCAGTAATGTTCAATAATGTTCAAAATGTTCAGTAACGCTCTCTAATGTTCAGTAATGTTCAGTAACGCTCTCTAATGTTCAGTAATGTTCATTAACGCTCTCTAATGTTCATTAATGTTCAGTAATGTTCAATAATGTTCATAATGTTCAGTAACGCTCTCTAATGTTCAGTAACGCTCTCTAATGTTCAGTAATGTTCAGTAACGCTCTCTAATGTTCAGTAACGCTCTCTAATGTTCAGTAATGTTCAGTAACGCTCTCTAATGTTCATTAATGTTCACTAACGCTCTCTAACGTTCATTTATGTTCAGTAATGTTCAGTCACGCTCTCAAATGTTCATAATGTTCAGTAACGCTCTCTAATGTTCAGTAATGTTCAGTCACGCTCTCAAATGTTCATTAATGTTCAGTAATGTTCAATAATGTTCAGTAATGTTCAGTCACGCTCTCAAATGTTCAGTAACGCTCTCTAATGTTCAGTAATGTTCATTAACGCTCTCTAATGTTCAGTAATGTTCAATAATGTTCAGTAATGTTCAGTCACGCTCTCAAATGTTCATAATGTTCAGTAACGCTCTCTAATGTTCAGTAATGTTCAGTAACGCTCTCTAATGTTCATTAATGTTCAGTAATGTTCAATAATGTTCAGTAATGTTCAGTCACGCTCTCAAATGTTCATAATGTTCAGTAACGCTCTCAAATGTTCAGTAACGCTCTCTAATGTTCAGTAACGCTCTCTAATTTTCATTAATGTTCAGTAACGCTCTCTAATGTTCAGTAACACTCTAAGGTTCAGTAACGCTCTCCAATGTTCATTAATGTTCACTAACATTCATTAATGTTCAGTAACGCTCTCTAATGTTCATTAATGTTCACTAACATTCATTAATGTTCACTAACATTCATTAATGTTCAGTAACACTCTCTAATGTTCAGTAATGCTCTCTAATGTTCAGTAATTTTCACTAACATTCATTAATGTTCAGTAACGCTCTCTAATGTTCATTAATGTTCACTTACATTCATTAATGTTCAGTAACACTCTCTAATGTTCATTAATGTTCAGTAACGTTCATTAATGTTCAGTAATGCTCTCTAATGTTCAGTAATGCTCTCCAATGTTCATTAATGTTCACTAACATTCATTAATGTTCAGTAACGCTCTCTAATGTTCATTAATGTTCACTAACATTCATTAATGTTCAGTAACGCTCTCTAATGTTCATTAATGTTCAGTAACGTTCATTAATGTTCAGTAACGCTCTCTAATGTTCATTAATGTTCAGTAATGCTCTCTAATGTTCATTAACACTCTAATGTTCATTAATGTTCGGTAAAGCTCTCTAATGTTCATTAACACTCTCTAATGTTCATTAATGTTCAGTAAAGCTCTCTAATGTTCATTAACGCTCTCTAATGTTCATTAATGTTCAGTAATGTTCAATAATGTTCAGTAATGTTCAGTCACGCTCTCAAATGTTCATAATCTTCAGTAACGCTCTCTAATGTTCATTAATGTTCACTAACGCTCTCTAATTTTCATTAATGTTCAGTAACGCTCTCTAATGTTCAGTATTGTTCAGTAACGCTCTCTAATGTTCAGTAACGCTCTCTAATGTTCAGTAATGCTCTCTAATGTTCATTAATGTTCAGTAACGTTCATTAATGTTCAGTAACACTCTCTAATGTTCATCAATGTTCGGTAATGCTCTAATGTTCATTAATGTTCAGTAACGCTCTCTAATGTTCAATAATGTTCGGTAAAGCTCTATAATGTTCAGTAATGTTCAGTAAAGCTCTCTAATGTTCATTAATGTTCTGTAATGCTCTCTTATGTTCATCAATGTTCGGTAACACTCTCTAATGTTCATTAATGTTCAGTAATGCTCAGTAATGTCCACTAATGCTCACTAAGGTTTAGACAATGATCAGGAGTGTCAACTGTTAATGTGTGATATGTTGTGGACTGGAAAAAGGACACTAACCGATAAAGACGAAGATCTGGTGATGAGAGTATCTGAGCAGCATGGACACTGACAGAGTCTGAAACACACACATCAGCAAACATCAGCACTGAACAATCAATAATCATTACACTATATTCACTGGTATATCTAATAATCTGTCTATCCCATGATATATCGTTATATATTTTGCATCTTAAAGTTGTTTTATATTAATCTCTAGATGGCGCTGTTTGGAGCAAACCGCTTAGTTGTGCACCGAGGCCTCCCACTTCTCTTTCTATTCTGGTTAGAGCCCGTTTGTACTGTTCTCTGAAGGTAGTAGTATACACCGTTGTAGGAAATCTTCAGTGTCTTGGCAATTTCTCGCATGGAATAGCCTTCATTTCTCAGAACAAGAATAGACTGTTGAGTTTCAGAAGAAAGTTCTCTTTTTCTGGCCATTTTAAGAGTATAATCGAACCCACAAATGCTGATGCTCCAGATACTCAACTAGCTCAAAGGAAGACCAGTTTTATAGCTTCTCTAACCAGCACAAAAGTTTTCAGCTGTGCTAACATAATTGCACAAGGGTTTTGTAATCATCAATTAGCCTTTTAACATGATTAGCCAACACAATGTACCATTAGAACACAGGAGTGATGGTTGCTGGAAATGGGCCTCTGTACACCTATGTAGATATTCCATTAAAAATCCGCCATTTCCAGCTAGAATAGTCATTTACCACATTAACAATGTCTAGACTGTATTTCGGATTAATTTAATGTTATCTTCATTGAAAAAAACAGTGCTTTTCTTTAAAAAATTAGGACATTTCTAAGTGACCCCAAACTTTTGAACGGTAGTGTATATGTTGATCACCGTGTTATTATTGACGAAGAACATCACTGTACTCTTCATCAGGCAGTGTGATGGTCATCTCTAGCACATCAGGAGGCAGCAGCGTTAGGTTCTATATGTTTATAAAGTGATGTTTCTGTTTTTTAAATGTCCCCCTCTGGTGGACAGAAGACTTCCTACAACTGAACCAATCATTCCTCTGATTGATGGCTGATTGATTGATTGATGACTGCAGACAGGTGTGCTCACCATCCAACCTGCCTGCCCCTCCTCCTCAGAATGAACCACAGCTTTGGATGGATAATAAAACACGGTCTCTGTAGTTTGAGAAGCTCAGGTGGTGAGAGAAGCTAAAGGAAATTTTAATAGTTCCATGAGCTACATGCCTTCCTGCCCTCCCTCATTACATGGTGCTCTGATCTCTACCAGACCAGATCTCAGGATGGTAAAAACCGAATTGGGAATACTAGATTTTAGTTACTGAGCCTGGGATTCAAAGATTGTTAACTCAGACTGTGGGGCTGCTGGTATTGTCCTCTCATAGGAGGACCACTGATCTATATAATACAATATTATTAGCGGGTCATCCACTAATCGGAAGGTTGTTGGTTCAATCCCCGGCTCCTCCCGCCACATGTCGAAGTATCCTTGAGCAAGATACTGAACCCCAAATTGCCCCCAAAAGTGCTATTAATTGAATAAAAAGGGGGTAGTTTTAATGAAACAAGACAATATAACAAAATAGTATAATAATCTTGTGTAGGAGGATGACCAACATCTTCTAACATGAACGTGTTGTAATTGATACGTTCCAATCACCGGTTGGTGTATTCTGCTGCTTTATGAGTGTTTACTCTACGCATTACATGATTGTTGATGGTTAATATATATTTTATTATTACTGTGGGTTTTCCCTGTCTAAATAAAGCTGTAATAAATAAAGCATTTTCTTTTTAATAAACAAAACTTCCAAGTTCAGACTTTCTGACTTTGGTTTATTTACAAGCTGAGTTTCATCGTCTCGTCTCCAGCTGATCGATTTGGACTCTTTACTTACGAAGATGACCATGATGACGAAGGCGGCCAGGTAGGAGGTTCTGGCCATCCACATGCTGACAAAGCGGTAATGTTCTCCAGACACCACGTTCCTCAGGAACCCTGCAGAGAACCATGCCATGACATCATCAACCTGAACTTCACACACAGGTTACAGCGGTACTGTGGTCATATAGATGCCATTGTCCTGCTTGACTGCCATCGCTAATATATATTATATAATATATTGTCCCCCCATCGTTGTTGTTGTCATCATCTTCTTCATCAGTCACTACTATTAGTGTAGTTTTTGCTACTGTTGTTGCTGTGCACCTGTCTGTCTGTCTGTCTGTCTGTCTCTCTCTCTCTCTCTCTCTCTCCCCACCCACCTAGAGCCGAAGGGTCTGTCCTAGGTTTCTGCCTCTTAACAGGCAGTTTTTCCTCGCCCCCATCGCCAAGTGCTTGCTCATGGTGGTACTGTTGGGTCTCTGTAAATGTTATAAGGAGTTACCTGCTCTATTTGAAAAGTGTCCTGAGATAACTTCTGTTATGAATTGGTGCTATACAAATAGACTGAATTGAACTGAATTGAACTGAATTAAATTTAATATGACCTACTTAACCAGCAACCTGGTTCTGTAACCAGGGATCATAGGAACCAGGTTCTGTAACCAGGGATCAGAGGAGATCAGAGGAACGTGGGGCTGTAGAGGGACACAGTTTCTCTACCTTTGTTCTCCTCATTCTCAGCAAGAGCTTTCACACTGGACATCAGGATGTCGTCATAACCCAGAAACTCATCCAGCAGGAAGCGACTGAAACCATCACCGAAACACTCGTCCTTCATCGGATCTACAGACAGAGAGCGACAGACAGGTTTCATCATCATCATAAAGCCACTATGCCAGAAAGCCACGGCGTCACAAAGCAGACAGACAGATGTCAGTGTCTCACCTAGAGTGACCACCATGACGGGGATGTTGAGTCTCTGTCTGGTGCTCTGAGACAGACGCAGGAAGCCGTACTCCAAAGAATACTCCACAATGTACTCCTCCTGAGGCCACACTGTCAACAACAACAACAACAACAGAGTTTAAGACAGACAACTGCATCAACAACGACTGCAACAACATTATTTCCTATTAAAGACGTACTTTATTTACACAGCCCGTTTACAAACATTAAATGTATCATTATTATTATTATTACTGGTTGTTATTATTATTATTATTATTATTACTAGATATTATTATTATTATTACTGGTTATTATTATTATTATTGATTATTATTATTAGTATTATTATTATTATCAATTATTATTATTACTTATTATTATTATTATTATTATTATTATTAGGGACCAAGCCAGCGACCACTGGGAGGCCCTATTGTATCTCTAGGAATTATCATTATTTGCTGCACAAAATTAAAACGTGGCAAAAACTCATGTATGCAACTGCTCCCATGAGCGGGCAGCGCCGCCGAATCAGCCCCTAAGACGCGTAAGGCTGACATGTATGAAAATCGGTAGGCATGGGTATCGTGATAAAAAAAAGCCTTATATGTTTGATCCAGCCCTGAACACGTCTATGTGATAATATTCAGTAATAGTGAGAAAGACACCTAGTGGCAACAGGAAGTATCACGTTTTATACCCCCCACAAACTTGCAAAAAACCAGCCCTGGTGTCCTGTTTAGGGGACATGAATGAAAACTGACAGGCATATATATCAAGTTAGGATGTACAAAATAGCCTCTTGGACCCATAACCCAAACACAACAGGAAGGTAGCTATTTTGAGTTTTCATTTTCACTTTCGGCGGCCATTTTGATTTTCATTTTCACTTTTGGCAAATGCGTGGATTGCGAGGGCCCGCCCAATGCTGCTTGCATCTTTAATTAGGGACCGAGCCAGCGACCGCTGGAGGTCCCTATTGTTTTTACTCAATTTCTTACCTATTATTATTATGTTTAGGCCACTTCCACTGTGTTTTTGCCCCCCTGAACATATACGAAAACTCAATTTTATTTGGCAAAGTGGTCAGGCCTGGTGAAAAATGTTACATTCTATGCGTCACTTTCAGGTCGGCCGCTAGGGGCGCTATTATCCTGAAAAGTGTGTACAGGCTAATAACTTCTGCATAGTTTGTCGCACATTCAAAAACCTTGTATCCACGCGTTCGGTGAATGGAGCCGCCCACTTCCACCTATAATTTTTTTTCGTTAGAGCACGAAATGTCCTTAAACTACTTTTTTGTGTTCCTCCTACATGCTTTGTCCGAGTCGTACAAAATTTTTCACCTATTACTTGGGGTCTGCCCTGGCAAAAAAAGTAATTCGAACATTTTTGAAATTTAAAAAAATAAGCACGCTATAAAATTAACACTTCCTGTACATTTTTCGTTAAAAAAGGCAGTGGACCATTTCTCCACATTGGTATGTCCTATTGACACCAAGCTTGGGTCCATAGTTCCTCATGTCTTCCTTGGGCACCGTGCACAATTTCAGGCCATTGCCACTAGGTGGCGCTCTTTAAAATGAAGAAGTTTATATCTCTGCAACAGCACGTGTGATTTAAATGAAACTTGGTAGGATGCTTGCCCATGGCTCCCTGAGGCTCACCTCAAAAGGAAAAAAAAATCACACCACTGGGTGGCGCTCTGGTGGCAGTGTGTATCACTGTGCGGAGACTGTAATAGTTATGAATATGAAATTCACAGGGCATGTGTAGAGTGGTGCCTGAAGCTCACATACCAAAAATCGTGTTTGTCGTGTGTGTGTAGTGCCCCCTACAGGATTTTAAAAATGCAGCCCCGGGGCCAAGTTTCACCGATATGTATGAAACTCGGTAGGCACATGTAACATGCCAGGACGTACAAAAAAGCCTCTTGGACCCATACCCCAAACCCCACAGGAAGTTGGCCATTTGGATTTTGATTTTGACTTTCAGCAAACTTTTCGCATTGTATTTGAACAAACTCCTCCTAGGGAATTCATTGCATCTGCTTAAAAATGTGTGAGTACAGTCAAAAAGTGGTGCTGATTAAAACTTGTGCTATTTGAGAATGTACGTTGAACGTGAGCGTGTCTGTGGCGTGAGGTCAAAGTTGGCCATTTTGAATTCTGTGGTCATACAAACTGATTGAAAAGTTGAGCTATTTGTGACTGTACATTAAACCGTGTGCCAGTGACAACTTGTCGATTTCAGCAGATTCGCCATAAAATAGTACTCATAACTTCAGTGTGCACTGTCCAATCTCCAATAAACTTCATATATTCTGAAACAGTTTTGCCCTGAACACGTCCTCATAACTTCAGCGTACACGGTCCAATCTCAATGAAACTTCACGTGTTTGATAACAGTCTCGCCTTGAACACATCTACATGACAACATTCAGACATAGTGATAGCGCCACTTACTGGCAACAGGAAGTAATCGCTGCGTGGCGATTTTGAGCTAATTTACGGGAGATTTTCATGTTGTGGTCTCCCCGAGTTGTGAGTGCGAGATCCCGCCCAACGCTGCTTGCAGCTTTAATTATTATTATTATTTTTATTATTATTACTACTGGTTATTATTATTATTTAATAAAATAACAAACTGCAGATTACTGACAGATCTAATAACGGACAATTATTAATAGTTTGAATTAGATTAATAAGACTAATTGTTTTAATTTTAACTGATTAAAGACAAACAGAAGAACATAAGTTTACATCAGCAGCTGTTTGTCTCCTGGAGGAGGAAGATGAGGAAGAAGAAGAGGAGGAGTGGGAGGAGGAGGAGGAAGATGAAGAGGAGGAGGAAGAGGAAGAGAAAGAGGAAGAAGTAGGAAGAGGAAGAGTAGGAGGAGGAAGAGGAGAAGTAGGAGGGGGAAGAGGAAAAGGAAGAGGAGGAGGAAGAGGAAGAAGTAGGAAGAGGAAGAGGAGAAGTAGGAGGAAGAAGAGGAAGAGGAGGAAAAGGAAGAGGAGAAGTAGTAGAAGGATGAAGAGAAGGAAGAGGAAGAAGAGGAGGAGGAGGATGAGGAAGAGGAAGCGGAGAAGGAGAAGGAAGAGGAGGGTTTACCTGCTCTGGTCATCATCTCCAGCTCAGACACTGAGTCCTTCAGCGGCTGCATACCTTTAGTGGTCTGGCTGAAGGAGACGTCCTGGCTGTCGTTCACTCCTCCTCCTCCTCCTCCTCCTCCTCCTCCTCCTCCACTGACACTTCCTCCAATTAGAGACGGCTTCAGACGAGGCTCAATGTCCAGCTCAAACTGCAGGAGAGACCGAGAGACGCTGAAGACAGACCCCCACTGACGACTGCTGATCCCTACTGACTCTTATTGACCCCTACTGACCCCTTCTAATCCCTACTGACTCTTATTGACCCCTACTGACCCCTTCTAATCCCTACAAACCCCTTCTGATCCCTACAGACTCCTACTGACCCCTACTGACTCCTACTGACCCCTACTGACTCTTACTGACCCCTTCTGATCCCTACTGACTCTTAATGACCTCTACTGACCCCTTCTGATCCCTACTGACTCTTATTGACCCCTACTGACCCCTTCTAATCCCTACAAACCCCTTCTGATCCCTACAGACTCCTACTGACCCCTACTGACCCCTACTGACTCTTACTGACCCCTTCTGACCCCTACTGACTCTTACTGACCCCTTCAGACCCCTACTGACTCCTACTGACTCCTACTGATCCCTACTGACTCTTACTGACCCCTACTGACCCCTTCTAATCCCTACAAACCCCTACTGACCCCTTCGGAACCCTGCTGACTCTTACTGACCTCTTCTGATCCCTACAGAACCCTAAAAACCCTTACTGACCCCAGTTGATCCCTACTGACCCCTACTGACTCCTGTTGACTGTGGAGATAATTTAACCAGTTTTGTCTCTGCTCACCTGCACTGAGCTGTTGTCAAACATCTCCAGGGTCATCTCTTCCTCATCCTCATCTTCCTCCTGCAGCGCTGCCAGGCTGAGTCCTGCCATTCCGCTTCCTGCTCCTCCTCCCCCCTCCTCAGCCTCCAGCTCCTCCTGGAGGCCTGTGGAGTCGTAGTACTGCAGGAAGACGGAGGCTCGACTGGAGTTCCTCTGGATCTCCACCCGCAGGATGCCGTCACGAGGCCAGCGCTCCCTCACAACTTCCAGACAGTTGATGGGCGAGCGAGAGAAGGCAATGTGGATGTAGGCGAGGATGAAGAGGACGAAGAGCGCCTGAGCAGGAGCACAGAGGAGTTAATGCTGTCAGGGTTTGTAGAGTACTATTCCTTTATAGTGTTCTGACAACTTCAGCCTCCTTTACTACAACTCTGCTGTCTTTACTACGAATCAGCTGTCTTTACTACGACTCTGCTGTCTTCACTACGACTCTGCTGTCTTCACTACGACTCTGCTGTCTTTACTGTGACTCTGCTGTCTTTACTGCGACTCTGCTGTCTTTACTATGACTCTGCTGTCTTTACTGCGACTCTGCTGTCTTTACTGCGACTCTGCTGTCTTTACTACGAATCAGCTGTCTTTACTACGACTCTGCTGTCTTCACTACGACTCTGCTGTCTTTACTATGACTCTGCTGTCTTTACTGCAACTCTGCTGTCTTTACTGCGACTCTGCTGTCTTTACTGCGACTCTGCACTCTGGCTGTTGTGTGTTTCTGGTGGAAGGCCTGGAGGTATAATACGTCTGCTTCATTTACAGGAACATTGTGTTGTTTTCCAGACAGATTACTTATTCAACATTACCATTAAAATAAGAGACAGACAGACAGACAGACAGACAGAGAAAGACAGACAGAGAGAGACACAGAGAGAGGGACAGACAGGCAGGGTTTACCTGCAGACACTGTCTCACCTTCAGCAGGACGAAGAACTCAAAGACTCTCCTGAAGGATGGCGGGAAGAGTCGGGCATACGTGACGGCCATCTTGAAGAAGAGGGCGTGGAAGAGGCGGTCCCGGACATTGATGAGGGGATTCTGGTTCATGTTGGGGTTTCGGATCCTGTTGGGTCCCATGTTGTTGTTGTTGTTGTTTAGAGGGACGTTGTTATTGTTGGCCTGGTTCTCAGACATGGTCTCTGATTATTGCGCTCACACAGACTAATAGATGGTTCTAGGTCAGCATGGCGGCCGGCAGTCTCAGTTAAGGTGGAACTCTGACCTCAGATCAGAGTCTGAAGGGTCCTCAGCCGGTTCACACAGCTCAAACTGTGGGACAGAAACATTGATTATTGATCATGAAGTGAGCTTATAAAGCAGGAGTTCAACAACCACCTCAGTCAGAGTTAGGGTTAGTCTAATCTTTACTTTTCTCTTGTGCAACAACACTGCAGTCTGACCCTAGAGCTGCTCTCAGGTCAGTGCAGGGACAGATATTACCAATGTGCACTAGGGTTGGGCGATATGGGCAAAAAGTAATATCTCAATATTTTGGGGGATTTTGGCGATAACGATAATCAGTCGATATCCTTTAAAATGTGATTGGAATTGTCTGAGTTCGGGCTTGTGTCAACCAAACGTGTTTTTAGCACTGAGAGCGCCCAAAAACTCATTTTCCGAGCGCCCAGCGGTGTTTAATCGAACAGATTTCAACTTGAAGCGCTCTGAGCGCTGCGCTAAAAAAACGTCTCCGCTGACATCTTTTTACCGCTGAAGGCGCTTAGCGCTCTGAATGCTGAGTTGGGACCAGGAAGCAGAGCTGCTGTCTTACACACTTCTCTGCGCTTTCTTTAGAACAGTCACCCACCCAAAACCCCATAGAGACTGTGTCTGTCCCCCGACCACCTAAATTATTTAAAATTATAAAAACAAGAGGAGTTCAACATAAAAATCTACTAAAAATTAAAACCTCCTCCTCAGTAGCACAAAATAAGAGAATGAAATGTGGGCTGTTAAATATCAGGTCTCTGTCCTCTAAAGCTGTTTTAGTGAATGAGTTAATATCAGATTATGATATTGATTTACTTTGTCTTACTGAGACCTGGTTGTCCCACGAGGAGTATGTTAGCCTAAATGAATCCACCCCCCCCAGTCATATTAATACTCACATTCCTCGAGGCACTGGCCGAGGAGGTGGAGTAGCAGCCATATATGATTTGAGCGTTTTAACCCTTTAGGCGCCGGGTTTTATTTTTTAAAATTCTAGATTTTGACATCTAAATTTCAGAGGGCTCTGGCTTGAAAGTGGTTTGAGATAGAGACAAAGTGTAAATGAGACAAATATTGAGAATGACCTAAAGTTTATCTAGGGAGTAAATTTTACTGTCTAATTTGCATATTATGATGTCATATGACGGCGGCTGTATTAGATTATGTAATTTTCATGAAATACCTGATATTTTGAAAGAGAGTTGAACTTATTTCATCAGATTCACCCCCCTCCATCTATTTGTTATGTTGTCCCAAACCAAATGAACAAGGAAAAAGTAAATTGTAAGCCAACAGTCGTAAACTAGAACTATTACTACACCACAAAACTCATGTAAACAGTAGGCGTTTTTATGATTTTTTTTTTGTGCCTACAGAGGCCTAATGTGTGCCTATCTATCCAGATGACACTGTTTAGAGTGTGGAACCTCTCATTACATGGCACAGCACACAGGCCTACCCCACACTGATTGCACCTGTATTGTGTCTGATGACGACCTTTAGGACAGGTACGATCGGAGCAAACTATACAGTCTGGACTAGGGATGCACCAATCCACATTTTTTTCACTTCCGATCCGATCCGATCCCGATACCTGAATTTGGATATCGGCCGATACCGATACTATTCCGATACCAGAGCTCTGTTTTCTTTAATATTATTATTATCATTATTGTTGATTTTATATGAGATAATATGAATAAACTCCTCAACATATGTACGTATGTATGCATGTATGTCCCAAAAGGCAACTTGAGGTAAGTATAAGGTCAGAAAAGGAAGTCCGAAAAACAGAAAATCCTTTTAACAGGAAAAATCCCATTCTGAAAACAAATATGCTACTGTAAGGGTTTCAAATTTATTGTCATGTCAATATTTATTAAATTCCCCAAATGTCAAATATTTGAGTCTTGAAATATAAGAAAAGTGCAATAAGTGTAAACATCTTACACACACACTATCAATAAAACTGTGCATCTGAACAGCACAAATCAAGTACACTGGCTCCTTCCCCGTACTTTTTCTCTCTTGGAGAAGCCCTCAAGCAAAGCAGTGATAATGTCCTGCACAAAGGCCTTCAGTGGCTTGTGTGGACCGGCAGTTCATGAGAGCCTAAATACTGATGAGCATACCGATTTGTCTCCATTGTAATGTGACTCCAGAAATCATCAGTCAGAAAGAGGGACAAAAAATCTATAGGCCTTGAATCAGTGCTAAGCTCTCTGTCACCACGATATCCAACTTGCTCATCAAAGGACTTTATCCATTCCTGATATACTTCCTCATCTCTCAAGTTAGCCCAGCCACCATTACCATCATCATCGTCATCATTTCCAGCCTTGTTCTGCCTTCCCCTGTTGCCTCTACCACGTCCACCTCTCCTATGGACACTGCAACTTCATGTACCCCTGCCCCCCCTTCCATTTTGCAAAGGGTTGAAAGACTCATCATCACTACTTTCAGCCCTATTCAGACCCCCCCTGCTGCCTCTACGACACCCACCAGCCCTTCTACGAACACTTCGGCCCCTGCTATCCCCACTAGTGTTGGGAGAAGAGTTGGACTCGTGTGTGTTTTGTGCTTGGTGAACACTGCTGCGTCATGCCAGGGCAAGAATGGCGGCGCATGCGTGATTCATTTGCAGCCTGGACGCGGAGTGGTGTGTGTCTCCTCTCTGCTCTGTCTGCAGGCTGGGACTGCTGCGCGGGGCTACTGTGAGACTGACCGACTGTGAGTGCTTTTGGACGGGGGAGGGACTCACGGCAGCACCCGCTGCTCGTTGAGCACACTGCAGAGTGATACGTGCTTTCACGTCAGAGTCTCCAAAACCTACAAAAGTCTCCAATAAGACCAATAAAAGTCGCTATATTTGACGCTAGTCGCTTTTGACAAAAAAGCCAAGTTTGGATGTGATTTCCTCGAACATTTTGCATTGCAGCATGACGTTTTTCTGAGCTAAGGTCTAAGTACAGGATGTCTGCCAACTAGTGGAGGGGAGTTTGAATGAGATATAACACTCTATTAGGAGAAAACAGCGGTTTGATTCAGTACCGCGTCCTGTCGCAATCTTTCGATAGTGCTACAGGCTCACTACGATCAACATTAGAGAGTCTAATGTTGATCGTAGTGAGCCTGTAGCACTATAAAAAGGAAATTATTAAAACATAGGAGACTAGCACCGTGGTACAACCACCAAACCCGCCAGTTAAAACAAATAGCTAGAAAATCTGAAAGGAAATGGCGCTCTTCCAAATTATCAGAATATCACTCAATTTGGCAAGATAACCTTAAAATTTATAGAAAGGCCCTCCGTAATGCCAGAGGAGCCTATTACTCAGCACTAATAGAAGATAATAAGAACAACCCTAGGTTCCTCTTCAGCACTGTAGCCAGGCTGACAGAGAGCCACAGCTCTATCGAGCCACATATCCCCATAAACTTAAGTAGCAATGACTTCATGAGCTTCTTTTATAATAAAATCATTACTATTAGAGAGAAAATTAATCACCAACTGCCATCAACAGTTATCAGTGGCTCTCCAAGTTCAGGGACTTCTGCCAATGTAAACTTAGATATATATCTAGACTGGTTTTCTGCTATCGATCTTCATCAGTTAACTTCAATCATTTCTTCATCGAAGCCATCAACCTGTCTGTTAGACCCGATCCCAACTAGGCTGCTTAAAGAAGTTGTTCCCTTAATTGGCACTTCTTTACTGGATATGATTAATCTTTCTTTATTATCAGGATATGTACCACAGTCCTTTAAAGTAGCTGTAATTAAACCCCTTCTTAAAAAGCCCACTCTTGACCCAGGGGTTTTAGCCAACTATAGACCGATTTCTAACCTCCCCTTCCTCTCTAAGATTCTGGAGAAAGTAGTTGCCAAACAGTTGTGTGACTTTATATATAACAATAGTTTATTTGAGGATTTCAGGATTTAGAGTTCATCATAGCACAGAGACAGCTCTGGTTAAAGTTAATAATGACCTTCTGATTGCTTCTGACAATGGACTTGTCTCTGTACTTGTATTATTAGATCTTAGTGCTGCATTTGACACCATTGACCATAATATTCTTTTACAGAGACTTGAGCAAATTGGCATTAAAGGAACCGCACTAAGCTGGTTTAAGTCATATTTATCAGATTGCTCGCAGTTTGTACATGTTAACGATGAATCTTCAATAAATACTAAAGTTAGTCATGGAGTTCCACAAGGTTCTGTACTTGGACCAATACTATTTACTTTATATATGCTCCCTTTAGGCAACATTATTAGGAATCACTCCATTAACTTTCATTGTTATGCAGATGATACGCAGTTATATCTATCAATCAAACCCAATGAAATTAATCAATTATCTAAATTACAAACATGTCTTAAGGACATAAAATCCTGGATGACCTGCAATTTTCTGATGTTAAACTCAGAAGAAAACTAAATTCTTGTTCTTGGCCCCAAAAACCTTAGAGACTCACTGTTTAAAGATATAGTTACTCTAGATGGCATTAACTTGGCCTCTAGCACCACTGTCAGGAATCTTGGAGTTATCTTTGATCAGGATTTGTCATTTAACTCCCACATAAAGCAGACCTCTAGGACCGCCTTCTTTCATTTACGTAATATTAGAAAAATTAGACACATCCTATCACAGACAGATGCAGAAAAACTAATCCATGCATTTGTTACTTCAAGGCTGGATTACTGCAACTCTTTATTATCAGGTTGCCCCAATAAGTCCATTAAAAACGCTCCAATTAATTCAGAACGCTGCAGCACGAGTACTGACAGGAACTAGAAAAGAAATCACATCTCTCCTGTACTAGCTTCTCTGCACTGGCTCCCTGTAAAATGTAGAATAGAATTTAAAATCCTCCTCCTCACCTATAAAGCTCTTCATGGTCAGGCCCCTTCATATCTTAAATTCAATTCAATTCAATTTTATTTGTATAGCGCCAATTCATAACAGAAGTTATCTCAGGACACTTTTCAAATAGAGCAGGTCTAGACCGAACTCTTCAACATTAATTACAGAGACCCAACAGTACCACCATGAGCAAGCACTTGGTGACAAGGGCAAGGAAAAACTGCCTGTTAAAGGCAGAAACCTAGGACAGATCCTCCGGCTCTAGGTGGGTGGTCGTCTGTCTCGACCAGTTGGGGTGAGAGAGAGAGACAGAGAGAGAGAGAGAGAGAGAGACAGACAGACAGACAGACAGGTGCACAGCAACAACAGTATTGGCAATGGCAGTCAAGCAGGAGGCTCCACCAGGATCCATGAGAACCCTATTACCCCACTAGAACACTACGTTCTCTGAATGCTGGGCTACTTGTGGTTCCTATAGTCTCTAAAAGTAGAACAGGAGCCAGAGCCTTCAGTTACCAAGCTCCTCTCCTGTGGAACCAGCTTCCAGTTGTGGTTCGGGAGGCAGACACCCTCACCACATTCAAGAGTAGGCTTAAGACATTCCTCTTTGATAAAGCTTATAGTTAGGGCTGGATCAGGTGAGTCCTGAACCATCCCTTAGTTATGCTGCTATAGGCCTAGACTATCGGGGGATTTCCCATGGTGCACTGAGCTCCTCTCTTCCTCTCTTTCTGCTAGATTGCCATTGCCAATACTGTCTGTTTGTCTCTCTGTCTCTCTCTCTCTCTCTCTGTCTCTCTGTCTCACCCCAACTGGTCGAGACAGACGACCACCCACCTAGAGCCGGAGGATCTGTCCTAGGTTTCTGCCTTTTAACAGGCAGTTTTTCCTTGCCCTTGTCTCCAAGGTCTTGCTCATGGTGGTACTGTTGGGTCTCTGTAATTAATGTTATAAAGAGTTCGGTCTAGACCTGCTCTATTTGAAAAGTGTCCTGAGATAACTTCTGTTATGAATTGGCGCTATACAAATAAAATTTAATTGAATTGAATTGTATTAGTACATACACTGTGTATTAGTACACACACTGTGTATTAGTACTGTGTATTAGTACATACACTGTGTATTAGTACACACACTGTGTATTAGTACTGTGTATTAGTACACACACTGTGTATTAGTACTGTGTATTAGTACATACACAGTGTATTAGTACATACACAGTGTATTAGTACACACACTGTGTATTAGTAGTGTGTATTAGTAGTGTGTATTAGTACACACTGTGTATTAGTACTGTGTATTAATACATACACTGTATTAGTACTGTGTATTAGTACACAGTGTGTATTAGTACACAGTGTGTATAAGTACTGTGTATTAGTACACACACTGTGTATTAGTACACACACTGTGTATTAGTTCTGTGTATTAGTACACATACTGTGTATTAGTACATACACTGTGTATTAGTACTGTGTATTAGTACACACACTGTGTATTAGTACACACACTGTGTATTAGTACACACACTGTGTATTAGTACTGTGTATTAGTACACACACTGTGTATTAGTACTGTGTATTAGTACACACACTGTGTATTAGTACACACACTGTGTATTAGTACTGTGTATTAGTACACACACTGTGTATTAGTACACACACTGTGTATTAGTTCTGTGTATTAGTACACACACTGTGTATTAGTACACACACTGTGTATTAGTTCTGTGTATTAGTACACACACTGTGTATTAGTACACACACTGTGTATTAGTTCTGTGTATTAGTACACACAGTGTGTATTAGTACACACACTGTGTATTAGTACACACACTGTGTATTAGTACTGTGTATTAGTACACACACTGTATTAGTACACACTGTATTAGTACACACACTGTGTATTAGTACACACACTGTGTATTAGTACTGTGTATTAGTACACACACTGTGTATTAGTACACACACTGTGTATTAGTTCTGTGTATTAGTACACACACTGTGTATTAGTACACACACTGTGTATTAGTACTGTGTATTAGTACACACACTGTGTATTAGTACACACACTACACACACTGTGTATTAGTACTGTGTATTAGTACACACACTGTGTATTAGTACACACACTGTGTATTAGTACTGTGTATTAGTACACACACTGTGTATTAGTACACACACTACACACACTGTGTATTAGTACTGTGTATTAGTACACACACTGTGTATTAGTACACACACTGTGTATTAGTACACACACTGTGTATTAGTACTGTGTATTAGTACACACACTGTGTATTAGTACACACACTGTGTATTAGTACTGTGTATTAGTACACACACTGTGTATTAGTACTGTGTATTAGTACACACACTGTGTATTAGTACACACACTGTGTATTAGTACTGTGTATTAGTACTGTGTATTAGTACACACACTGTGTATTAGTACTGTGTATTAGTACACACACTGTGTATTAGTACACACACTGTGTATAAGTACTGTGTATTAGTACTGTGTATTAGTACACACACTGTGTATTAGTACACACACTGTGTATTAGTATCAGGGTAAATACTGTCCTACTTGAAGGTAAACATCCTGTAGCTAACGAGCTAACTAGCCAGCTAGCTCGTTAACGGTTGATATGTATGTGCTCGTGGAGCCACAGCTAGCATTAGCTTTGGATTAGCTGTCTTAGTCTTACCTGTTATTGAGTCCGCGGCTGTGTGTCCATGCTAACGTTTCCTCCTCGCTGTGTTCATCAGAACAACAACACTAACGGACGCAGCACCTAGCTGGTTAGCACTGTTAGCGGGCTCCTTTCCACAGGCAGACAACAGCAGAGGAGCTAGCCGCTAAAGCTAGCCGCTAAAGCTAGCTACACAGCAGGAAAACAGCGCTGTTAGCTCGCAGATAAAGCTAGTGAGGCCGCGGCGGTGTTAGCTAGCAGCAGTGTGTGGACTCATTGGTCAACAGACTCACTGCAGACTAAAGTCTCTCATTCTTTAAAGCTTCACTTCAGATAACACAGGCTAACATAGGCTAACACAGGCTAACGGGAGCTAACTGAGACTGACGGCAACTGTTCACAGACGGAACTACAGAGCGAAAACGCGCATGCGCATTAACCTTGAGTATTGTCTGCCAGGTGCCTTCTTCCTGACAGAAAGATGGACAGATATGTAAACATATGTAGACACATGGATAGATATATAAACATATGTAGACACATGGATATATAAACATATATAGACACATGGATATATAAACATATATACCCACATGGATATATAAACATATATAGACACATGGATATATAAACATATAAAGACAGATGGATATATAAACATATATAGACACATGGACAGATATATAAACATATATAGACAGATGGATATATAAACATATATAGACACATGGATATATAAACATATATAGACACATGGATATATAAACATATATAGACACATGGATGTGTAAACATATGTAGACACATGGATATATAAACATATATAGACACATGGATATGTAAACACATGTAGACACATGGATATATAAACATATATAGACACATGGACAGATATATAAACATATATAGACACATGGATATATAAACATATGTAGACACATGGATATATATATATAAACATATATAGACACATGGACAGATATATAAACATATATAGACACATGGATATATAAACATATATAGACACATGGATATATAAACATATGTAGACACATGGACAGATATATAAACATATATAGACACATGGATATATAAACATATATAGACACATGGATATATATATATAAACATATATAGACACATGGACAGATATATAAACATATATAGACACATGGATATATAAACATATATAGACACATGGATATATAAACATATGTAGACACATGGATATATATATAAACATATATAGACACATGGACAGATATATAAACATATATAGACACATGGATATATATATATAAACATATATAGACACATGGACAGATATATAAACATATATAGACACATGGATATATAAACATATATAGACACATGGATATATAAACATATGTAGACACATGGATATATAAACATATATAGACACATGGACAGATATATAAACATATATAGACACATGGATATATAAACATATGTAGACACATGGATATATATATATAAACATATATAGACACATGGACAGATATATAAACATATATAGACACATGGATATATAAACATATATAGACACATGGATATATAAACATATGTAGACACATGGATATATATATAAACATATATAGACACATGGACAGATATATAAACATATATAGACACATGGATATATATATATAAACATATATAGACACATGGACAGATATATAAACATATATAGACACATGGATATATAAACATATATAGACACATGGATATATAAACATATGTAGACACATGGATATATATATAAACATATATAGACACATGGACAGATATATAAACATATATAGACACATGGATATATAAACATATATAGACACATGGATATATAAACATATGTAGACACATGGATATATATATAAACATATATAGACAGATGGATATATAAACATATATAGACACATGGATATATAAACATATATAGACACATGGACATATAAACATATATAGAGATATGGATATATAAACATATATAGACACATGGATATATAAACATATATAGACACATGGATATATAAACATATGTAGACACATGGATATATATATAAACATATATAGACAGATGGATATATAAACATATGTAGACACATGGATATATAAACATACATAGACACATGGACATATAAACATATATAGAGATATAGATATATAAACATATATAGACACATGGATAGATATATAAACATATATAGACACATGGATATATATAAACATATATAGACACATGGACAGATATATAAACATATATAGACACATGGATATATAAACATATATAGACACATGGATATATAAACATATATAGACACATGGATATATAAACATATAGACACATGGATATATAAACATATATAGACACATGGATAGATATATAAACATATAGACACATGGATATATAAACATATATAGACATATGGATATATAAACATATGTAGACACATGGATAGATATATAAACATATGTAGACACATGGATATATAAACATATATAGACACATGGATATATAAACATATATAGACACATGGATATATAAACATATGTAGACACATGGATATATATATAAACATATATAGACAGATGGATATATAAACATATATAGACACATGGATATATAAACATATATAGAGATATGGATATATAAACATATATAGACACATGGATATATAAACATATGTAGACACATGGATAGATATATAAACATATATAGACACATGGGTATATAAACATATATAGACACATGACATACAGACAGAGAGACAAACAGACAGTATTGGCAATGGCAATCTAGCAGAAAGAGAGGAAGAGAGGAGCTCAGTGCACCATGGGAAATCCCCCGATAGTCTAGGCCTATAGCAGCATAACTAAGGGATAGTTCAGGACTCACCTGATCCAGCCCTAACTATAAGCTTTATCAAAGAGGAATGTCTTAAGCCTACTCTTGAATGTGGTGAGGGTGTCTGCCTCCCGAACCACAACTGGAAGCTGGTTCCACAGGAGAGGAGCTTGGTAACTGAAGGCCCTGGCTCCTGTTCTACTTTTAGAGACTATAGGAACCACAAGTAGCCCAGCATTCAGAGAACGTAGTGTTCTAGAGGGGTAATAGGGTACTATGAGCTCTTTAAGATATGAAGGGGCCTGACCATGAAGAGCTTTATAGGTGAGGAGGAGGATTTTAAATTCTATTCTACATTTTACAGGGAGCCAGTGCAGAGAAGCTAGTACAGGAGAGATGTGATCTCTTTTTCTAGTTCCTGTCAGTACTCGTGCTGCAGCGTTCTGAATTAATTGGAGCGTTTTAATGGACTTATTGGGGCAACCTGATAATAAAGAGTTGCAGTAATCCAGCCTTGAAGTAACAAATGCATGGATTAGTTTTTCTGCATCTGTCTGTGATAGGATGTGTCTAATTTTTCTAATATTACGTAAATGAAAGAAGGCGGTCCTAGAGGTCTGCTTTATGTGGGAGTTAAATGACAAATCCTGATCAAAGATAACTCCAAGATTCCTGACAGTGGTGCTAGAGGCCAAGTTAATGCCATCTAGAGTGACTATATCTTTAGACAATGAGTCTCTAAGGTTTTTGGGGCCAAGAACAAGAATTTCGTTTTTTTCTGAGTTTAACATCAGAAAATTGCAGCTCATCCAGGATTTTATGTCCTTAAGACATGTTTGTAATTTAGATAAGTGATTAATTTCATTGGGTTTGATTGATAGATATAACTGTGTATCATCTGCATAACAGTGAAAGTTAATGGAGTGATTCCTAATAATGTTGCCTAAAGGGAGCATATATAAAGTAAATAGTATTGGTCCAAGTACAGAACCTTGTGGAACTCCATGACTAACTGTAGTATTTATTGAAGATTCATCATTAACATGTACAAACTGCGAGCGATCTGATAAATATGACTTAAACCAGCTTAGTGCAGTTCCTTTAATGCCAATTTGATGCTCACGTCTCCCCAAAAGAATATTATGGTCAATGGTGTCAAATGCAGCACTAAGATCTAATAATACAAGTACAGAGACAAGTCCATTGTCAGAAGCAATCAGAAGGTCATTATTAACTTTAACCAGAGCTGTCTCTGTGCTATGATGAACTCTAAATCCTGACTGAAAATCCTCAAATAAACTATTGTTATGTAGAAAGTCACACAACTCTTTGGCGACTACCTTCTCCAGAATCTTAGAGAGGAAGGGGGAGGTTAGAAATCGGTCTATAGTTGGCTAAAACCCCTGGGTCAAGAGTGGGCTTTTTTAAGAAGGGGTTTAATTACAGCTACTTTAAAGGACTGTGGTACATATCCTGATAATAAAGAAAGATTAATCATATCCAGTAAAGAAGTGCCAATTAAGGGAACAACTTCTTTAAGCAGCCTAGTTGGGATCGGGTCTAACAGACAGGTTGATGGCTTCGATGAAGAAATGATTGAAGTTAACTGATGAAGATCGATAGCAGAAAAACAGTCTAAATATATATCTAAGTTTACATTGACAGAAGTCCCTGAACTTGGAGAGCCACTGATAACTGTTGATGGCAGTTGGTGATTAATTTTTTCTCTAATAGTAATAATTTTATTATAGAAGAAGCTCATGAAGTCATTGCTACTTAAGTTTATGGGGATATGTGGCTCAATAGAGCTGTGACTCTCTGTCAGCCTGGCTACAGTGCTGAAGAGGAACCTAGGGTTATTCTTATTTTCTTCTATTAGTGCTGAGTAATAGGCTCCTCTGGCATTACGGAGGGCCTTTCTATAAGTCTTAAGATTATCTTACCAATTTGAGCGATATTCTGATAATTTGGAAGAGCGCCATTTCCTTTCAGATTTCCTAGCTATTTGTTTTAACTGGCGGGTTTGGTGGTTATACCAAGGTGCTAGTCTCCTATGTTTTAATAATTTCCTTTTTGTAGGAGTCTAATGTTGATCGTAGTGAGCCTGTAGCACTATCGACAAGATTATCAATTTCAGAGGGACTAAAGTTATTATAGGACTCTGTTAAATTCAGACATGGCATTGAATTAAACACTGAAGGAATCTCCTCCTTAAATTTAGCTACAGCACTGTCAGATAGACATCTGCTGTAGGACGTTTTGCCTAATGGCTTATAATCTAATAGTATGAATTCAAAAGTTATTAAATAATGGTCAGATAGAAAACAATTATGTGGGATGACTATTAAATGTTCAGTACCAATGCAATATGAAAGAAAAAGGTCAAGAGTGTGATTAAAACAATGAGTTGGTTTATTTACACTCTGACAGAAGCCAATTGAGTCTATTAATGATATAAATGCGTTACTAAGGCTGTCATTGTCAACATCGACATGAATATTAAAATCACGTACAATAATTACTTTATCTGATTTAAGGACTAAACTTGATAGAAACTCTGAAAATTCAGATATAAAATCAGAGTACGGTCCAGGAGCGCAGTACACTATAACAAATAGAACTGGCTGCAGTGTTTTCCAGTTTGGGTGAGAAAGACTAAGAACAAGGCTTTCAAATGAATTATAATTTAGTTTAGGTTTAGGGTCCATTAAAACGCTCGAATCATATATGGCTGCTACTCCACCTCCTCGGCCTGTGCCTCGAGGAATGTGAGTATTAATATGACTGGGGGGGTGGATTCATTTAGGCTAACATACTCCTCGTGGGACAACCAGGTCTCAGTAAGACAAAGTAAATCAATATCGTAATCTGATATTAATTCATTCACTAAAACAGCTTTAGAGGACAGAGACCTGATATTTAACAGCCCACATTTCATTCTCTTATTTTGTGCTACTGAGGAGCTGGTTTTAATTTTTATTAGATTTTTATGTTGAACTCCTCTTGTTTTTATTTCTTTAAATAATTTAGGTGGTTGGGGGACAGACACAGTCTCTATGGGGTTTTGGTTGGGTGACTGTTCTAAAGAAAGCGCAGAGAAGTGTGTAAGACAGCAGCTCTGCTTCCTGGTCCCAACTAAGTGTTTGTGTTATTTTGTCTACCCCCTTTATACCTAAAATAAAGGTAAAATAAATAATAAACTATATCGATGAGGCTGAATAACAGGAGTGCATGTTAGTACAAAACTACACAGTTTAATATTAATAAGAAATTATGTTCATAAAGTAAAATGTATTTTCCACAATATGTTTTAAAATCCATCATCAGCTCAGAATGTTTGTTTTATATATATATATAGTGCTTCTACTGTATCTTCACATAAAGATGGTCTTTATTGAGGTTATCAGATAATATCTATATATATATATAATAATATCTCTGTGTGCTTTTATATATATATATAATAATATCTCTGTGTGCTTTTATATATATAACGTTATATAATAATATCTCTGTGTGCTTTTATATATATATATAATAATATCTCTGTGTGCTTTTATATATATAACGTTATATAATAATATCTCTGTGTGCTTTTATATATATATATAATAATATCTCTGTGTGCTTTTATATATATATATAATAATATCTCTGTGTGCTTTTATATATATATATATAATAATATCTCTGTGTGCTTTTATATATATATATATAATAATATCTCTGTGTGCTTTTATATATATATATAATAATATCTCTGTGTGCTTTTATATATATATATAATAATATCTCTGTGAGTGGCTCCTACTGTTGAACCTCAAACACTCTGCTCAGGTTGGTATGGTACCTGTGCAGTAGAGGCTGTCCAGCGGCGCCAGTCAGATAAACTAAACTACAGTGTAAGAGAGTTGACATAAATACTGTACACATTATTAAAACATGTTAGAAAACTTTATACAACAAATCAGACGGAGACTGAACGTTTGATCAGAGCTTTTACAGTTGTATTTTATTATTTTACAGGCACAGGCACATGTAGAGACAGGCCTATGCGCTGCGGGGTCCTGATGTGTTCTTACTGAATGAACGGTTTGTTTGTTAGCCAGGCAGCTAACATACTAACCGTTAAATGTATTATTCTACTCAACAGACACTGATTTATTTTATGTCTTTTATTTTAAAGGGTTAAAGTTCATCATTTGTCAACAAAGCGGATTTATTTTATTTTAAATCTGCGTCACGAGCTGAAAGCGAAGCTAGGTAAGCTAACGTTAGCTAGCGGCTAACTGACAGTAATGCATTTCAAAGGTTTAATAACTTATTAACATAATAAAATACAGCTAACTGCTCCCTGTTGACTGTATTAACTACTGTTTACTGTTTACTGTTGACTGTATTAACTACTGTTTACTGTTTACTGTTGACTGTATTAACTACTGCTCCCTGTTGACTGTTTACTGTTTACTGTATTAACTACTGTTTACTGTATTACTGTATTACTGTTTACTGTATTACTGTTGACTGTTTACTGTATTACTGTTTACTGTTTACTGTATTACTGTTGACTGTATTACTGTTGACTGTTTACTGTATTACTGTTTACTGTATTACTGTTGACTGTTTACTGTTTACTGTTTACTGTATTCTCACAGGAGCTGTTAGAAGCTGCAGCCACTGAGGGAGGAGGAGTAACCATAGCAACAGGAGGTTGGAATATACTTCATTCATTACAAACAAACATTTTACTGCAGTAAAAGTACTCAATATGTTTCAATATTATCATTATTTACACTTTACATACATTTATGCTGTTTAATCTGCAATCTTTAGACGTCACTTCCGGTTTGAACACCTCCAGGCCTCAAGCTGATTCTTCTTCTGTGGTAAAATCATGGAACTGGCATACGTGTGTGAGTGGGAGAAACGTCCTAAGAGCACTCACTGTCCCTCCATCCCTCTGGTCTGCTCCTGGTCCTGCAGGAACCTTGTGGCCTTCACCACAGACCTGAAGAACGAGGACGACGACAAAGGTACACGGCTACAGACACAGCACAGACACAGCTACAGCACGGACACAGCTACAGCACGGACACAGCTACAGCACGGACACAGCTACAGCACAGACACACACAGCTACAGCACAGACACAGACACAGCTACAGCACAGACACAGCTACAGACACAGCTACAACACAGACACAGCTACAGACACAGCTACAGCACAGCTACAGACACAGACACAGCACAGACACAGCTACAGCACGGACACAGACACAGCTACAGCACAGACACAGCTACAGCACGGACACAGACACAGCTACAGCACAGACACAGCTACAGCACAGACACACACAGCTACAGCACAGACACACACAGCTACAGCACGGACACAGCTACAGACACAGCTACAGCAGAGACACAGCTACAGCACAGACACAGCTACAGCAGAGACACAGACACAGCTACAGACACAGCTAAAGCACAGACACAAACACAGCTACAGCACAGGTACAGCACAGACACAGCTACAGCACGGACACAACTACAGCAGAGACACAGATACAGCACAGACACAGACACAGCTACAGACACAGCTACAGACACAGCTACAGCACAGCTACAGACACAGCTACAGCACAGACACAAACACAGCTACAGCACAGACACAGCTACAGACACAGCTACAACACAGACACAGCTACAGACACAGCTACAGCACAGCTACAGCACAGCTACAGACACAGCTACAACACAGACACAGCTACAGCACAGCTACAGCACAGCTACAGACACAGCTACAACACAGACACAGCTACAAACACAGCTACAGCACAGCTACAGACACAGCACAGACACAGCTACAGCACGGACACAGACACAGCTACAGCACAGACACAGCTACAGCACGGACACAGACACAGCTACAGCACAGACACAGCTACAGCACAGACACACACAGCTACAGCACAGACACACACAGCTACAGCACGGACACAGCTACAGACACAGCTACAGACACAGCTACAGCAGAGACACAGCTACAGACACAGCTACAGACACAGCTACAGCAGAGACACAGCTACAGCACAGACACAGCTACAGCAGAGACACAGACACAGCTACAGACACAGCTACAGCACAGACACAAACACAGCTACAGCACAGGTACAGCACAGACACAGCTACAGCACGGACACAGCTACAGCAGAGACACAGATACAGCACAGACACAGCTACAGCACGAACACAGACACAGCTACAGCACAGACACAGACACAGCTACAGCACGGACACAGCTACAGACACAGCTACAGCAGAGACACAGCTACAGCACAGACACAGCTACAGCAGAGACACAGACACAGCTACAGACACAGCTACAGCACAGACACAAACACAGCTACAGCACAGACACAGACACAAACACAGCTACAGCACAGACACAGCTACAGACACAGCTACAGACACAGCTACAGCACAGCTACAGACACAGCTACAGCACAGACACAAACACAGCTACAGCACAGACACACACACAGACACAGCTACAGCACAGACGCAGCTACAGCACAGACACAGACACAGCACACACACACCTACAGCACACACACAGGCACAGCTACAGCACGGACGCAGCTACAGCACGGACGCAGCTACAGCACAGACACAGACACAGCGACAGCACGTACACAGACACAGCTACAGCACAGACACAGCTACAGCACAGACACAGACACAGCTACGACACAGACACAGCTACAGCACGGACACAGACACAGCTACAGCCTGGACACAGACACAGCTACAGCACAGACACAGCTACAGCACAGACACAGCTACAGCACAGACACACACAGCTACAGCACAGACACACACAGCTACAGCACGGACACAGCTACAGACACAGCTACAGCAGAGACACAGCTACAGCACAGACACAGCTACAGCAGAGACACAGACACAGCTACAGACACAGCTACAGCACAGACACAAACACAGCTACAGCACAGGTACAGCACGGACACAGCTACAGCACGGACACAGCTACAGCAGAGACACAGATACAGCACAGACACAGCTACAGCAGAGACACAGCTACAGCAGAGACACATACACAGCTACAGACACAGCTACAGCACGAACACAGACACAGCTACAGCACAGACACAGCTACAGCACGGACACAGCTACAGCAGAGACGCAGCTACAGCACAGACACAGCTACAGCAGAGACACAGACACAGCTACAGACACAGCTACAGCACAGACACAAACACAGCTACAGCACAGACACAGACACAGCTACAGCACAGACACAGACACAAACACAGCTACAGCACAGACACAGCTACAGCACAGACACAAACACAGCTACAGCACAGACACAGACACAGCTACAGCACAGACACACACAGACACAGCTACAGACACAGCTACAACACAGACACAGCTACAGACACAGCTACAGACACAGCTACAACACAGACACAGCTACAGCACAGACACAAACACAGCTACAGCACAGACACACACACAGACACAGCTACAGCACAGACGCAGCTACAGCACAGACGCAGCTACAACACAGACACAGCTACAGCACAGACACACCTACAGCACACACACAGCTACAGCACGAACACAGACACAGCTACATCACAGACGCAGCTACAGCACGGACGCGGACACAGCGACAGCACGGACACAGACACAGCTACAGCACAGACACAGACACAGCACAGACACAACTACAGCACGGACACAGCTACAGCACGGACACAGACACAGCTACAGCACAGACACAGACACAGCTACAGCACGGACACAGCTACAGACACAGCTACAGCAGAGACACAGCTACAGCACAGACACAGCTACAGCAGAGACACAGACACAGCTACAGCACAGACACAAACACAGCTACAGCACAGACACAGACACAAACACAGCTACAGCACAGACACAGCTACAGACACAGCTACAGCACAGCTACAGACACAGCTACAGCACAGACACAAACACAGCTACAGCACAGACACACACACAGACACAGCTACAGCACAGACGCAGCTACAGCACAGACACACCTACAGCACACACACACCTACAGCACACACACAGACACAGCTACAGCACGGACGCAGCTACAGCACGGACGCAGCTACAGCTACAACACAGACACAGCGACAGCACGTACACAGACACAGCTACAGCACAGACACAGCTACAGCACAGACACAGACACAGCTATGACACAGACACAGCTACAGCACAGACACAAACACAGCTACAGCACAGACACAGACACAGCTACAGCACAGACACACACAGACACAGCTACAGACACAGCTACAACACAGACACAGCTACAGACACAGCTACAGCACAGCTACAGACACAGCTACAACACAGACACAGCTACAGCACAGACACAAACACAGCTACAGCACAGACACACACACAGACACAGCTACAGCACAGACGCAGCTACAGCACAGACGCAGCTACAACACAGACACAGCTACAGCACAGACACACCTACAGCACACACACAGCTACAGCACGAACACAGACACAGCTACATCACAGACGCAGCTACAGCACGGACGCGGACACAGCGACAGCACGGACACAGACACAGCTACAGCACAGACACAGCTACAGCACAGACACAGCTACAGCACGGACACAGCTACAGCACGGACACAGACACAGCTACAGCACAGACACAGACACAGCTACAGCACAGACACAGCTACAGCAGAGACACAGACACAGATACAGTCCGAACACAGCTACAGCCCGAACACAGACACAGCTACAGCACAGACACAGCTACAGCACAGACACAGCTACAGCACAGGCACAGACACAGACACAGCTACAGCAGAGACACAGCTACAGCACAGACACAGCTACAGCAGAGACACAGCTACAGACACAGCTACAGCACAGACACAGCTACAGCACAGACACAGCTACAGCACAGACACAAACACAGCTACAGCACAGACACAAACACAGCTACAGCACAGACACACACATACACAGCTACAGACACAGCTACAGCACAGACACAGCTACAGCACAGCTACAGACACAGCTACAACACAGACACAGCTACAGCACAGACACAAACACAGCTATAGCACAGACACACACAGACACAGCTACAGCACAGACACACCTACAGCACACACACAGCTACAGCACAGACGCAGCTACAGCACAGACGCAGCTACAACACAGACGCAGCTACAGCACAGACACACCTACAGCACACACACAGCTACAGCACGAACACAGACGCAGCTACAGCACAGACGCAGCTACAGCACAGACGCAGCTACAGCACGGACGCTGCTACAGCACGGACGCAGACACACCTACAGCACGGACGCTGCTACAGCACGGACGCAGACACACCTACAGCACAGACACAGCTACAGCAGAGACACAGCTACAGCAGAGACACAGACACAGCTACAGCACAGACACAGCTACAGCACGGACACAGACACAGCTACAGCACGGACACAGACACAGCTACAGCACAGACACAACACAGACACAGCTACAGACACAGCTACAGCACAGACACAGCTACAGCACGGACACAGACACAGCTACAGCACGGACACAGACACAGCTACAGCACAGACACAACACAGACACAGCTACAGACACAGCTACAGCACAGCTACAGACACAGCTACAACACAGACACAGCTACAGCAGAGACACAGCTACAGCACAGACACAGCTACAGCAGAGACACAGACACAAACACAGCTACAGCACAGACACAGCTACAGCACAGACACAGCTACAGACACAGCTACAGCAGAGACACAGCTACAGCAGAGACACAGCTACAGCAGAGACACAGCTACAGCACAGACACAGCTACAGCACAGACACAAACACAGCTACAGCACAGACAGACACAGACACAGCTACAGCACAGACACAGCTACAGCACGGACACACACATACACAGCTACAGCACAGACACACACATACACAGCTACAGCACAGACACACACATACACAGCTACAGACACAGCTACAGCACAGACACAGCTACAGCACAGCTACAGACACAGCTACAACACAGACACAGCTACAGCACAGACACAAACACAGCTATAGCACAGACACACACAGACACAGCTACAGCACAGACACACCTACAGCACACACACAGCTACAGCACAGACGCAGCTACAGGCCAGCAGCTACAACACAGACGCAGCTACAGCACAGGCGCAGCTACAACACAGACGCAGCTACAGCACGACACACCTACAGCACACACACAGCTACAGCACGAACACAGACGCAGCTACAGCACAGACGCAGCTACAGCACAGACGCAGCTACAGCACGGACGCTGCTACAGCACGGACGCAGACACACCTACAGCACAGACACAGCGACAGCACGGACACAGACACAGCTACAGCACAGACACAGCTACAGCACAGACAGACACAGCTACAGCACGGACACAGCTACAGCACGGACACAGCTACAGCACGGACACAGCTACAGCAGAGACACAGCTACAGCAGAGACACAGACACAGCTACAGCACAGACACAGCTACAGCACGGACACAGACACAGCTACAGCACGGACACAGACACAGCTACAGCACAGACACAACACAGACACAGCTACAGACACAGCTACAGCACAGCTACAGACACAGCTACAACACAGACACAGCTACAGCAGAGACACAGCTACAGCACAGACACAGCTACAGCAGAGACACAGACACAAACACAGCTACAGCACAGACACAGCTACAGCACAGACACAGCTACAGCTACAGACACAGCTACAGCAGAGACACAGCTACAGCAGAGACACAGCTACAGCACAGACACAGCTACAGACACAGCTACAGCACAAACACAGCTACAGCACAGACACAAACACAGCTACAGCACAGACACAGACACAGCTACAGCACAGACAAAGCTACAGCACGGACACAGCTACAGCACGGACACAGCTACAGCACAGACACAGCTACAGCACAGACACACACAGCTACAGACACAGCTACAACACAGACACAGCTACAGACACAGCTACAGCACAGCTACAGACAGAGCTACAACACAGACACAGCTACAGCACCGACACAAACACAGCTACAGCACAGACACACACAGACACAGCTACAACACACGCACAGCTACAACACGAACGCAGACGCAGCTACAGCACGGACGCAGCTACAGCACGGACGCAGACACAGCGACAGCACGGACACTGACACAGCTACAGCACAGTCACAGCTACAGCACAGACAGACACAGCTACAGCAGAGACACAGCTACAGCACAGACACAGACACAGCTACAGCACAGACACAGCTACAGCAGAGACACAGACACAGCTACAGCAGAGACACAGCTACAGACACAGCACAGACACAAACACAGCTACAGCACAGACACAGCTACAGCACAGACAGACACAGCTACAGCACAGACGCAGCTACAGCACGGAAGCAGCTACAGCACAGGCAGCTACAGCACGGACACAGCTACAGCACGGACGCAGACACACCTACAGCACAGAGACAGCGACAGCACGGACACGGACACAGCTACAGCAGAGACACAGCTACAGCAGAGACACA
>NW_026136887.1:0-7983 GCF_905237075.1 Dicentrarchus labrax | reverse complement strand
TTAGCTATGGCTTCTCCCTCTCCCTCTCTCCTCTGTCCTGCTCAGTGTGTCAGATGTTCAGTTATTCCTCTGCCTCCTTTAAAGATAATGGTACCTGTATTAAATGTAGTTTATTTACTGCGCTGGAGGCGAGGCTTAGTGAGTTAGAGGAACGGCACCGCACCACGGAGATATCTTTAGCCGCTATAGTTAGCCAGCCCCCCAGTAGCCGGTGCGGTCCGACCAAAGGTAGCTTCTGTTAGCTCTGTAGATCCCCCGGTAGTTCCCGAGCAGCCGGGAAGACAGGGAGGCTGGGTGACTGAGCGAAGGAAGACTAGAACGGCGAAGCCCACAGGTCACCACCAACCGCTTCACGTTTCTAATACATTTTCCCCACTCAGCGATACACCCGCTGAGGAACCAACTCTGGTTATTGGCAGCTCCATAGTTAAATGTATCCCTGGGGCCAGAGCGGGCGACATTGAATCAAATTTAAAACTGCTGGCTAAAGGTAAACGTAAATACAGTAAGATTGTTATCCACGTCGGCGGTAACGACACCCGTTTACGCCAATCGGAGGTCACTAAGATTAATGTGGAGTCGGTGTGTAACTATGCTAAGACAATGTCGGACACCGTAGTTTTCTCTGGACCCCCCCCCAATGTGACCAGTGATGACATGTATAGCCGCATGTCGTCATTCCACCGCTGGCTGTCGAGGTGGTGTCCAGCAAACGATGTGGGCTTCATTGATAACTGGAAGCCTTTTTGGGGAAAACCTGGTCTGATTAGGAGAGACGGCATCCATCCCACTTTGGATGGAGCGGCTCTCTTATCTAGAAATATGGCGAAGTTTATCTCTAAAACCTGACAGTCCAGAGTTGGGACCAGGAAGCAGAGCTGCTGTCTTACACACTTCTCTGCGCTTTCTTTAGAACAGTCACCCACCCAAAACCCCATAGAGACTGTGTCTGTCCCCCCGACCACCTAAATTATTTAAAGAAATAAAAACAAGAGGAGTTCAACATAAAAATCTAATAAAAATTAAAACCAACTCCTCAGTAGCACAAAAATAAGAGAATGAAATGTGGGCTGTTAAATATCAGGTCTCTGTCCTCTAAAGCTGTTTTAGTGAATGAATTAATATCAGATTATGATATTGATTTACTTTGTCTTACTGAGACCTGGTTGTCCCACGAGGAGTATGTTAGCCTAAATGAATCCACCCCCCCAAGTCATATTAATACTCACATTCCTCGAGGCACAGGCCGAGGAGGTGGAGTAGCAGCTATATATGATTCGAGCGTTTTAATGGACCCTAAACCTAAACTAAATTATAATTCATTTGAAAGCCTTGTTCTTAGCCTTTCTCACCCAAACTGGAAAACACTGCAGCCAGTTCTATTTGTTATAGTGTACCGCGCTCCTGGACCGTACTCTGACTTTATATCTGAATTTTCAGAGTTTCTATCAAGCTTAGTCCTTAAATCAGATAAAGTAATTATTGTAGGTGATTTTAATATTCATGTGGATGTTGACAATGACAGCCTTAGTAATGCATTTATATCATTAATAGACTCAATTGGTTCTGTCAGAGTGTAAATAAACCAACTCATTGTTTTAATCACACTCTTGACCTTGTTTTATCATATGGCATTGATATTGAACATTTAATAGTCTTCCCACATAATCCTTTCCTATCTGACCATTATTTAGTAACTTTTGAATTCATACTATTAGATTATAAGCCATTAGGCAAAACTTCCTACAGCAGATGTCTATCTGACAGTGCTGTAGCTAAATTTAAGGAGGAGATTCCTTCAGTGTTTAATTCAATGCCATGTCTGAATTTAACAGAGTCCTATAACAACTTTAGTCCCTCTGAAATTGATAATCTTGTCGATAGTGCTACAGGCTCACTACGATCAACATTAGACTCTATCGCTCCTATAAAAAGGAAATTATTAAAACATAGGAGACTAGCACCTTGGTATAACCACCAAACCCGCCAGTTAAAGCAAATAGCTAGGAAATCTGAAAGGAAATGGCGCTCTTACAAATTATCAGAATATCGCTCAAATTGGCAAGATGATCTTAAGATTTATAGAAAGGCCCTCCGTAATGCCAGAGGAGCCTATTACTCAGCACTAATAGAAGAAAATAAGAACAACCCTAGGGTTCCTCTTCAGCACTGTAGCCAGGCTGACAGAGAGTCACAGCTCTATCGAGCCACATATCCCCATAAACTTAAGTAGCAATGACTTCATGAGCTTCTTCTATAATAAAATTATTACTATTAGAGAAAAAATTAATCACCAACTGCCATCAACGGTTATCAGTGGCTCTCCAAGTTCAGGGACTTCTGTCAATGTAAACTTAGATGTATATTTAGACTGTTTTTCTGCTATCGATCTTCATCAGTTAACTTCAGTCATTTCTTCATCGAAGCCATCAACCTGTCTGTTAGACCCGATCCCAACTAGGCTGCTTAAAGAAGTTGTTCCCTTAATTGGCACTTCTTTACTGGATATGATTAATCTTTCTTTATTATCAGGATATGTACCACAGTCCTTTAAAGTAGCTGTAATTAAACCCCCTTCTTAAAAAGTCTACTCTTGACCCAGGGGTTTTAGCCAACTATAGACCGATTTCTAACCTCCCGTTCCTCTCTAAGATTCTGGAGAAAGTAGTCGCCAAAGAGTTGTGTGACTTTCTACATAACAATAGTTTATTTGAGGATTTTCAGTCAGGATTTAGAGTTCATCACAGCACAGAGACAGCTCTGGTTAAAGTTAATAATGACCTTCTGACTGCTTCTGACAATGGACTTGTCTCTGTACTTGTATTATTAGATCTTAGTGCTGCATTTGACACCATTGACCATGATATTCTTTTACAGAGACTTGAGCATCAAATTGGCATTAAAGGAACTGCCCTAACCTGGTTTAAGTCATACTTATCAGATCGTTCTCAGTTTGTACATGTTAACGATGAATCCTCCATAAATACTAAAGTTAGTCATGGAGTTCCACAAGGTTCTGTACTTGGACCAATACTATTTACTTTATATATGCTCCCTTTAGGCAACATTATTAGGAATCACTCCATTAACTTTCACTGTTATGCAGATGATACGCAGTTATATCTATCAATCAAACCCAATGAAATTAATCAATTATCTAAATTACAAACATGTCTTAAGGACATAAAATCCTGGATGACCTGCAATTTTCTGATGTTAAACTCAGAAAAAAACGAAATTCTTGTTCTTGGCCCCAAAACCTTAGAGACTCATTGTCTAAAGATATAGTCACTCTAGATGGCATTAACTTGGCCTCTAGCACCACTGTCAGGAATCTTGGAGTTATCTTTGATCAGGATTTGTCATTTAACTCCCACATAAAGCAGACCTCTAGGACTGCCTTCTTTCATTTACGTAATATTAGAAAAATTAGACACATCCTATCACAGACAGATGCAGAAAAACTAATCCATGCATTTGTTACTTCAAGGCTGGATTACTGCAACTCTTTATTATCAGGTTGCCCCAATAAGTCCATTAAAACGCTCCAATTAATTCAGAACGCTGCAGCACGAGTACTGACAGGAACTAGAAAAAGAGATCACATCTCTCCTGTACTAGCTACTCTGCATTGGCTCCCTATAAAATGTAGAATTGAATTTAAAATACTCCTCCTCACCTATAAAGCTCTTCATGGTCAGGCCCCTTCATATCTTAAAGAGCTCATAGTACCCTATTACCCCACTAGAACACTACGTTCTCTGAATGCTGGGCTACTTGTGGTTCCTATAGTCTCTAAAAGTAGAACAGGAGCCAGAGCCTTCAGTTACCAAGCTCCCTCTCCTGTGGAACCAGCTTCCAGTTGTGGTTCGGGAGGCAGACACCCTCACCACATTCAAGAGTAGGCTTAAGACATTCCTCTTTGATAAAGCTTATAGTTAGGGCTGGATCAGGTGAGTCCTGAACCATCCCTTAGTTATGCTGCTATAGGCCTAGACTATCGGGGGATTTCCCATGGTGCACTGAGCTACTCTCTTTCCTCTCTCTTTCTGCACTCATTCATGTCCCTTTAATGCATGTTACTAACTCCACTTCTTCCCCCGGAGTTCTTGTGCTTTCTCGTCTCGCAGGTTCTCATGGATCCTGGTGGAGCCTCCTGCCATGGTCCTGCTTGACTGCCATTGCCAATACTGTTGTTGCTGTGCACCTGTCTGTCTGTCTGTCGCTCTCTCTCTCTCTCTCTCTCTCTCTCTCACCCCAACTGGTCGAGACAGACGACCACCCACCTAGAGCCGGAGGATCTGTCCTAGGTTTCTGCCTTTTAACAGGCAGTTTTTCCTTGCCCTTGTCGCCAAGTGCTTGCTCATGGTGGTACTGTTGGGTCTCTGTAATTAATGTTAAAGAGTTCGGTCTAGACCTGCTCTATTTGAAAAGTGTCCTGAGATAACTTCTGTTATGAATTGGCGCTATACAAATAAAATTGAATTGAATTGAATTGAATTGGTCAAATGTGAAAGCAGTGAAGCTTTTCTATTTTCTCTTTACTATTGTAACTCCTGTCTGACATTTTGTTCATCATTGTTCACTGTTGCTACTATTCACTTTGCCACGAGAAAATCCACTGATCACGGTGATTCTGTTGAAAAATGAAAATTTAGAAATTTTGCTGCAACATTTTGCCATTTTAAATGCAGGTGTGGCCAGACCTTCAATCTGTATGTCTGTCCGACTTTATACATTAACTCTCTTTTACACACACACACACACACACACACACACACACACACACCTACACACACACACACACACACACACACACACACACACACACACACACACACACCATATGCATGAATACACACTCTTTCTTGCACATACACTCCCATTAACTGACGTTTGTCCAACTTTGACAGGAGCGTGTATATTTTTCAAAAAAACACAAATACAGTATAGAGTACATATACATAAAACACACAAAATCTGGAGGAGACCCTTGTCCCTTATCACGGCCTCTGTCACAAATGCTTCTTGTCATCAGGCTCTGTGTGACTCCCTGAGTCGGTTGCCAGGCAACCGTGGCTGCATTAACATGCGCGGGAGAGAGGGAGCAGGGGATACCTCTTGCCTGTGGAGCAAAGCAACCACGACAGCGTCAGTGTGAGGCGACGGGTTCCTTCGCAGCATCCACCCCTCTCTCTCTCTCTCTCTCTCTCTCTCTCTCTCTTTTTTTCTCTCTTCTCTCTCTCTCTCTCTCTCTGTCTCTCTCTTACAGCCGTCCAGCATTCACGCCTCCGCTCAGTTAGTTAGGATACACGCTCAGCCACTGGAGCGCAAGAAAAAGGTATGTTAGGTTACACATCATGTAGAGCAAGCAGGGGCTTCCACCACTTCAGCAGAGGTGTCTTTTTTCCTTTTTATTTCAGTATGAAACATTTAGAAGCCAAGACATCAGCAAAACATGTTTTACATTGCTGAGCTGTATAAAAGTTTGATAGAGGAGATGAGCCTTTAATAAGGCTTGATAGGGGTGTCTTGGCAAGAGATAAAAGACTGAAATCTCCTTTTTTAGTAAGCTTTATCTTTTTTTTGTAAGCTTTGTGGAATAAAGACAAAGGAGGATGGAAATGTGCACATAAAAGCTTTGTTACCCTCCCACCCCCATCTGCCCATCAACTGACTCCATTCTTCAACTTGACATCATCCTTCCACACAGACAAGGAGAAGAAGAAAAAGAAGAGGAGGAGAAGAAGAGAGAAGCAGAGGTGGGAAGGCAAACAAATCAGAGAGAGGAAGAGGAGGAAGAGCCGAGAGGAGGTGGGCAGCACAGTTGCAGCTCTCACAAGGCTGAGGAGGAGAAAGTGAAGGCAGCTAGAACTTGGCCACTAGTGAGATGAAATTCGGGGAAGAGTCGCTGGAGCGCTGCAGGGTACGACATCCAACGAGAGCCCTAAAATTGGAACGCCTGGAAGACGAGCCAGCCCTCTCTGGATCCTGTGCCCCTCCACAGCCGAAGGATGAGAGGGGTCGACTTTCACCTTAGTTGCCAGGGATGTCTGTGCACTACGGAAAGGCGCCCCTCCAGCATGTCCAATGCTATGTTATTCCTGATGCTTTGCAAGGTAGGTCTCCTAAAGTACCACTTTCATCCCACATCCATCCCCTCATCAGCATGTGCAGAGCAGCTGTAAACTGTCAACAAATACTTAATGAATCTTTCACCATTTTTAAATGTCACGACAGTGTGTAGCTATGAATTTATTATGCATCATGATATATTCTTTATAAATGTGGGATATTTCCAGGCTCAGTTGTCTTTGTATGAATCATTGATTAAGGTAGCAGAGGCACCCTGAATGTTGCCTTACAATCAAACCATGCTCCTTTTGTCTTGTCAGCTCTACTCTGAGAGACACTATTAGCTGTGGTGGTTATTTGTTAAGAAAACACATCCACATGGCCCTCTGGGAGTTGCTCCTCGTGCATGTTGTTAACAAGTCTAAATGCTTATTATGTAACAGCAGGGATATCTTAAATGAAAGTCTCTCTTTAGCTTTTTGTATGTTAGAGAATTCATTTGTGACTGGTTTGTGAGTCATTTTCTTGAGTATGATGAAGTTAAAATGGATTAAAGCAAATCTTCCGCGTTTATGGAAAGACATACAATCCTCACATGTTAATGATACACAGGAATGCTTTTTTAAAATAATATGCAACCCGTATTCTTTGTCAACTTTAAATTCCATGTACATCAATTTAACCCTTGTATTATGTTGAAAAAAAATGACATTGATTATGTTGCGGGTCATTTTGACCCGTACTGTGTAAATGCACTCAAAACAGTAAAGAAAACAGGTTAAACCAATAACAACTTTATTTTAGGTTATATAAACATTTAGAAAAGTGACATACAATACATTTTTAATTCCAACACCATATTTAAGAAATATTTAGTCTAATCCTCTTGTCCTCCCTCTCGGGTCAAAATGACAATTCTTCCCTCCTTCTTTCCTCCTGCCATGCTCTCTCCTTCCTTCTTCTCATCCTGTTTTCCTTCTCTGTTCATCCTCCTCTATTCCCTTCTTTTCTCTCCTTCCTTCCTTCCTTTCTCCCTTCTTTCCTTCCTACCTTCCTTCCTTCCTCCCTTCCTCCTTCCTTGACCAAAGAAAGCACAAGGGCTAAGATATGAGGGGATATGAAGAGCTGAAATGCTGATTGAATCTCATCAACTCGTGTGACAGCAAATCTTGTAGGACCGGGAGTCATTTTGATCACATTGGAAGATGATAGTCTGCCTCGGCTTGGGTGTGGTGATTTTTGGACCATTTTATATTACCGTCCTTAGATGCCCATGTCCCCTCTGTGGATGATGATTGCTGCATTCCTTGGTTTTCATCTGTTGGAGGAACAACGGCATACTCGTCCCTCTGAATCCTCCTCATCGTAGGAAAATTGACAATCTGGATCAGCAATAACATTTTCCTCTGTCTCTGAAAAATCCTCTGTTTCTGAAATCTCTCTCCCTACATCACTATCCCAGTTAAAAATCTGTGATAAAGCCTCCTCAGTTGTCATCCTTCTGGAGCTCATTTTTGGTGAGTTTGTCAAAGAGATGACATGAGAATAGTGACAAGGACAAGTGTGAGAAAGTTCCCTCTCTTCACACACCTGGCTCTGGGTCTCAGAGGCAATCAAAATACAAACAATTGTACATCAAAGTAAAAGTACATCAAAGAGACATGTTTATTTTGGATCTGAACAGCTATTTACCCACATTAAAGCGTCTGGGTCAAAATGACCCGCAACATCATCTTTGTATACCAACTCTGCACAGACATTCCACTACACATCAAAGTGTCCAGATTTTACACACCAGTTCATGACCCTAGATGAGGAAAAGTCACCAAATTTCAGCAAGAAAAGAAAGGATAACCAGTACTTTGATCAACACAAAAACTGAAATGGGTCAAATTGACCCTTAACATA
>NW_026136886.1:0-5388 GCF_905237075.1 Dicentrarchus labrax | reverse complement strand
ATTCAATTCAATTTTATTTGTATAGCGCCAATTCATAACAGAAGTTATCTCAGGACACTTTTCAAATAGAGCAGGTCTAGACCGAACTCTTTATAACATTATTTACAGAGACCCAACAGTACCACCATGAGCAAGCACTTGGCGACAAGGGCAAGGAAAAACTGCCTGTTAAAAGGCAGAAACCTAGGACAGATCCTCCGGCTCTAGGTGGGTGGTCGTCTGTCTCGACCAGTTGGGGTGAGAGAGAGAGAGAGAGAGAGAGATGCAGAGAGAGAGAGAGAGAGACAGACAGACAAGTGCACAGCAACAACAGTATTAGCAATAGCAATCTAGCAGGATATCTATCTATCTATCTAAATAATCTCTCCAATATACCTCGTTAATATTAATACAATCTTTCCAGACAGAGCACTGTTTGTCCACAAGAGATGACCATTCTACACTGTTTTTAAGTTTTCTTACATCCCTTAAGGGCTTTGAGACCCTCCCGGGCAGCTTTGGCGACCGCTAATGGGTGTCCCAATCCCCAGGTTGGAAACCACTGTACTGTACATCACTGTGTGAAGTATTGTACAGAGTACAGATCAGTGGTTCTCAAACTTCTTTCATTAATGTACCCCCTTTGAAATAGCGTAAAAGATTTTTGGTAGGAAAAAAGCAGCCTGTTTAGAGAGGTTGAATACATCACTGTCAGATTTATTAAACAACAACCGTAACTAAAAAACCGGATCGGATACAGCACACAGCAAAGGGTCACAGGTCGGACCCAAACTCATGGCTGTTGCGGCAAGGACCCACCCAACAAGGGGTGCCAGCTCCAGCAGGTATGCCGCCAGGGTGCCGCTGAACTGTGTCTTTACATTTACTTACAGTCTAGTGAGAAAAATTAGCTTGTGCTTCACTGAGGATCTTTCTTGATGTTGATTGCTTTGTTTTGATCATTGCCATTCACAGTGTACTAATATCACCCCAAACTTAATTGTGTTTGCTGCTTTCTTCTGTGAGAATTTACAGCAATGATTGCATTGAAAATGTATATTATTGAATATAAAAGTTTATTGAACTTATTGTATAATTATTTTAGGAATAATATAATATTTTCTAAATGAACATTTAAAAAATCTCATGCCCCACCTGTAGTATACCAAAGTACCCCTAGTAGTACTCGTACCCCTATTTTAGAAACACTACATTATCCAAAAAAGTAAACGCACTGTGAACCTAAAAGTAATGGAGGATTTGCAAATAGACAGAGTGTGTGCTGCTTGTCTATGAGAGATGACCATTCTACACATCCTTTGTTATAAATGCAAATGTGGAATAAACCTGCTGTTACCTCCAACCTGACCAGCTCCAGGAGATTCATGTGGACAGGAGACATCCCACAAAGGTCACATCCTGAGGCCTTGAAGAGTGTTATATGCTATATGGCACTCTGCTGACATCTGCTGGTTTTGCTGAGGTACTGAATATCACATTGATTTCTCTGATATTGTATGTTCGAGGACCCACCTGTCAGATTGACAGAATTATTGTGATTTTGTCTTTTAAGGACAAGGAGATATTATTTGAACTGTTTTAATTAAGCAACAGAACCTACCCTAGGTTGCTAGAGGCCAATTCTTTCTCAGAATAACTCAGAAATGGATGCCATGTCTTTGTCAATTTCTGAGTGGAGCCACATGTGGTATATAACTTATCCAGCTTGAGGACATGACATCCCTAATCTACTGTGAGTGAGATTGGAGTGCTACCAATTTCCATTTAAGGAGGATGAGGTGTCAGGCCTAGAAGAGATGAGAACGCTAAAGCCTCTGGTTGGGAGTTAGGAAATGATACATCAGTCCGGACACATGGAAGCCAAGATTCATATTCAGTAATTGGTATGGAAAATGTCTCTGATTCACAAACAACTGGTGTCTGTTTTCATCTTAATCCTCTCATTTCCAAGTTGTAAGCATTTTAGGCATTTTACAAAACAATCCCAACACAAGATCAACTTGCTTGCTTTTCTGGACCTTTTAACAATATCTTGTGTACACATTAAATTTGCCCAGTTGCCATGAAATTGTAGATTTAAATAATGGAACATTTCTGAATGTATTCACTCAAATATCAATATCTTCATCAAACATATTTCATCATATACATAATCTGTAAAACCAGATAAAACTAATTTCTTATACTTTAGTAATTCCTTTATTTTTCTATAAATAGCGTTACTTGAAATTCAACTTGTGTTTTAAAAATTGTACAAAAGAACTCTAGTGTCAGTGAGGAAAAAAGAGTCTATCTTAAAGTGGAATGCCATGGTTGACTGCAGAAATACATTTCTGTAACATTATGCAGACGGCCTGTGCCGAGTGCGCTTCCACGTGTGGTACACAAAGCATAATGGGGAAAAAACTGTCACTCTGCATCAAGCATCCAATCATTTACTGTTGCATGTGCTGAAAACACTGGTGATGACGAGATGCAGTGGAGTGATGCAATAAAAACAAACATCAGTGTTATCCATCAGAGAAAATGCTTCCGTAGGCCCTTCAGAATGATCCAGAGTGTCAGATTATGAGTCATATTTTCAGTCTGTAAAGATAACTGGAGTGGTGGCTAGAAAAGTCATTTTGTGACTGGGAAGTCGCCAGTTTGGATCCCAAAGGTTCTGGTCAGGAAAAGTAAGTAAGCAAATGTGTTGATTCAACATTTTCTGAACACACACAAGGCCAAAGACAAACAATTTTTTTATAAATAAATAAAGGCTTCTGTCAGAGTGTAAATAAACCAACTCATTGTTTTAATCACACTCTTGACCTTGTTTTATCATATGGCATTGATATTGAACATTTAATAGTCTTCCCACATAATCCTTTCCTATCTGACCATTATTTAATAACTTTTGAATTCATACTATTAGCCATTAGGCAAAACTTCCTACAGCAGATGTCTATCTGACAGTGCTGTAGCTAAATTTAAGGAGGAGATTCCTTCAGTGTTTAATTCAATGCCATGTCTGAATTTAACAGAGTCCTATAACGACTTTAGTCCCTCTGAAATTGATAATCTTGTCGATAGTGCTACAGGCTCACTATGATCAACATTAGACTCTATCGCTCCTATAAAAAAGGAAATTATTAAAAACATAGGAGACTAGCACTTTGGTATAACCACCAAACCCGCCAGTTAAAACAAGTAGCTAGAAAATCTGAAAAGGAATGGCGCTCTTCAAAATTATCAGAATATCTCTCAATTTGGCAAGATAATCTTAAAACCTATAGAAAGGCCCTCCGTAATGCCAGAGGAGCCTATTATTCAGCACTAATAGAAGAAAATAAGAACAACCCTAGGTTCCTCTTCAGCACTGTAGCCAGGCTGACAGAGAGTCACAGCTCTATTGAGCCACATATCCCCATAAACTTAAGTAGCAATGACTTCATGAGCTTCTTCTATAATAAAATTATTACTATTACAGAAAAAATTAATCACCAACTGCCATCAACAGTTATCAGTGGCTCTCCAAGTTCAGGGACTTCTGTCAATGTAAACTTAGATATATATTTAGACTGTTTTTTCTGCTATCGATCTTCATCAGTTAACTTCAATCATTTCTTCATCGAAGCCATCAACCTGTCTATTAGACCCGATCCCAACTAGGCTGCTTAAAGAAGTTGTTCCCTTAATTGGCACTTCTTTACTGGATATGATTAATCTTTCTTTATTATCAGGATATGTACCACAGTCCTTTAAAGTAGCTGTAATTAAACCCCTTCTTAAAAGTCCACTCTTGACCCAGGGGTTTTAGCCAACTATAGACTGATTTCTAACCTCCCCTTCCTCTCTAAGATTCTGGAGAAAGTAGTCGCCAAAGAGTTGTGTGAATTTCTACATAACAATAGTTTATTTGAGGATTTTCAGTCAGGATTTAGAGTTCATCATAGCACAGAGACAGCTCTGGTTAAAGTTAATAATGACCTTCTGACTGCTTCTGACAATGGACTTGTCTCTGTACTTGTATTATTAGATCTTAGTGCTGCATTTGACACCATTGACCATGATATTCTTTTACAGAGACTTGAGCATCAAATTGGCATTAAAGGAACTGCCCTAAGCTGGTTTAAGTCATACTTATCAGATCGTTCTCAGTTTGTACATGTTAACGATGAATCCTCCATAAATACTAAAGTTAGTCATGGAGTTCCACAAGGTTCTGTACTTGGACCAATACTATTTACTTTATATATGCTCCCTTTAGGCAACATTATTAGGAATCACTCCATTAACTTTCACTGTTATGCAGATGATACGCAGTTATATCTATCAATCAAACCCAATGAAATTAATCAATTATCTAAATTACAAACATGTCTTAAGGACATAAAATCCTGGATGACCTGCAATTTTCTGATGTTAAACTCAGAAAAAAACGAAATTCTTGTTCTTGGCCCCAAAAACCTTAGAGACTCATTGTCTAAAGATATAGTCACTCTAGATGGCATTAACTTGGCCTCTAGCACCACTGTCAGGAATCTTGGAGTTATCTTTGATCAGGATTTGTCATTTAACTCCCACATAAAGCAGACCTCTAGGACCGCCTTCTTTCATTTACGTAATATTAGAAAAATTAGACACATACTATCACAGACAGATGCAGAAAAACTAATCCATGCATTTGTTACTTCAAGGCTGGATTACTGCAACTCTTTATTATCAGGTTGCCCCAATAAGTCCATTAAAACGCTCCAATTAATTCAGAACGCTGCAGCACGGTACTGACAGGAACTAGAAAAAGAGATCACATCTCTCCTGTACTAGCTACTCTGCATTGGCTCCCTATAAAATGTAGAATTGAATTTAAAATCCTCCTCTCACCTATAAAGCTCTTCATGGTCAGGCCCCTTCATATCTTAAAGAGCTCATAGTACCCTATTACCCCACTAGAACATTACGTTCTCTGAATGCTAGGCTACTTGTGGTTCCTATAGTCTCTAAAAAGTAGAACAGGAGCCAGAGCCTTCAGTTACCAAGCTCCTCTCCTGTGGAACCAGCTTCCAGTTGTGGTTCGGGAGGCAGACACCCTCACCACATTCAAGAGTAGGCTTAAGACATTCCTCTTTGATAAAGCTTATAGTTAGGGCTGGATCAGGTGAGTCCTGAACCATCCCTTAGTTATGCTGCTATAGGCCTAGACTATCGGGGGATTTCCCATGGTGCTTTTAACAGGCAGTTTTTCCTTGCCCTTGTCGCCAAGTGCTTGCTCATGGTGGTACTATTGGGTCTCTGTAATTAATGTTAAAGAGTTCGGTCTAGACCTGCTCTATTTGAAAAGTGTCCTGAGATAACTTCTGTTATGAATTGGCGCTATACAAATAAAATTGAATTGAATTGAATTGA